>NW_027635244.1:0-95822 GCF_949748355.1 Melanostigma gelatinosum | reverse complement strand
TTTTTTTTTCCAAAGTAACTAAAAAAATATTTTTTTTTCCAAAGTAACTAAAAAATATTTTTTTTTCCAAAGTAACTAAAAAAATATTTTTTTTCCAAAGTAACTAAAAAAATATTTTTTTTCCAAAGTAACTAAAAAAATATTTTTTTTTCCAAAGTAACTAAAAAATATTTTTTTTCCAAAGTAACTAAAAAAATATTTTTTTTCCAAAGTAACTAAAAAAATATTTTTTTTCCAAAGTAACTAAAAAAATATTTTTTTCCAAAGAAACTAAAAAAATATTTTTTTTCCAAAGTAACTAAAAAAATATTTTTTTTTCCAAAGTAACTAAAAAATATTTTTTTTTCCAAAGTAACTAAAAAAATATTTTTTTTCCAAAGTAACTAAAAAATATTTTTTTTTCCAAAGTAACTAAAAAAATATTTTTTTTTCCAAAGTAACTAAAAAAATATTTTTTTTCCAAAGTAACTAAAAAAATATTTTTTTTTCCAAAGTAACTAAAAAAATATTTTTTTTTCCAAAGTAACTAAAAAAATATTTTTTTTTCCAAAGTAACTAAAAAATATTTTTTTTTCCAAAGTAACTAAAAAAATATTTTTTTTTCCAAAGTAACTAAAAAAATATTTTTTTTCCAAAGTAACTAAAAAAATATTTTTTTTTCAAAGTAACTAAAAAAATATTTTTTTTTCCAAAGTAACTAAAAAATATTTTTTTTCCAAAGTAACTAAAAATATTATTTTTTTTCCAAAGTAACTAAAAAAAATTTTTTTTTTCCAAAGTAACTAAAAAATATTTTTTTTTCCAAAGTAACTAAAAAAATATTTTTTTTTCCAAAGTAACTAAAAAAATATTTTTTTTTCCAAAGAAACTAAAAAAATATTTTTTTTCCAAAGTAACTAAAAAAAAATTTTTTTTTCCAAAGTAACTAAAAAATTATTTTTTTTCCAAAGTAACTAAAAAAATATTTTTTTTTCCAAAGTAACTAAAAAAATATTTTTTTTTCCAAAGTAACTAAAAAAATATTTTTTTTTCCAAAGTAACTAAAAAAATATTTTTTTTTCCAAAGTAACTAAAAAAATATTTTTTTTTCCAAAGTAACTAAAAAAATATTTTTTTTCCAAAGTAACTAAAAAAATATTTTTTTTTCCAAAGTAACTAAAAAAATATTTTTTTTTCCAAAGTAACTAAAAAAATATTTTTTTTTCCAAAGTAACTAAAAAAATATTTTTTTTTCCAAAGTAACTAAAAAAATATTTTTTTTTCCAAAGTAACTAAAAAAATATATTTTTTTCCAAAGTAACTAAAAAAATATTTTTTTTTCCAAAGTAACTAAAAAAATATTTTTTTTTCCAAAGTAACTAAAAAATATTTTTTTTTCCAAAGTAACTAAAAATATTATTTTTTTTCCAAAGTAACTAAAAAAAATTTTTTTTTTCCAAAGTAACTAAAAAAATATTTTTTTTCCAAAGTAACTAAAAAAATATTTTTTTTTCCAAAGTAACTAAAAAATATTTTTTTTTCCAAAGAAACTAAAAAATATTTTTTTTCCAAAGTAACTAAAAAAAAATTTTTTTTCCAAAGTAACTAAAAATTATTTTTTTTCCCAAAGTAACTAAAAAAATATTTTTTTTTCCAAAGTAACTAAAAAAATATTTTTTTTTCCAAAGTAACTAAAAAATATTTTTTTTTCCAAAGTAACTAAAAAAATATTTTTTTTCCAAAGTAACTAAAAAAATATTTTTTTTTCCAAAGTAACTAAAAAAATATTTTTTTTCCAAAGTAACTAAAAAAATATTTTTTTTTCCAAAGTAACTAAAAAATATTTTTTTTTCCAAAGAAACTAAAAAAATATTTTTTTTTCCAAAGTAACTAAAAAAATTTTTTTTTTTCCAAAGTAACTAAAAAATTTTTTTTTTTTCCAAAGTAACTAAAAAAATATTTTTTTTTCCAAAGTAACTAAAAAAATATTTTTTTTCCAAAGTAACTAAAAAAATATTTTTTTTCCAAAGTAACTAAAAAAATATTTTTTTTTCCAAAGTAACTAAAAAAATATTTTTTTTTCCAAAGTAACTAAAAAAATATTTTTTTTTCCAAAGAAACTAAAAAAATATTTTTTTTTCCAAAGTAACTAAAAAAATATTTTTTTTCCCAAAACTAAAAAAAATTTTTTTTCCAAAGTAACTAAAAAAATATTTTTTTTTCCAAAGTAACTAAAAAAATATTTTTTTTTCCAAAGTAACTAAAAAAATATTTTTTTTTCCAAAGTAACTAAAAAAATATTTTTTTTTTCCAAAGTAACTAAAAAAATATTTTTTTTCCAAAGTAACTAAAAAAATATTTTTTTTCCCAAAGTAACTAAAAAAATATTTTTTTTTCCAAAGTAACTAAAAAATTATTTTTTTTTCCAAAGTAACTAAAAAAATATTTTTTTTTTCCAAAGTAACTAAAAAAATATTTTTTTTTCCAAAGTAACTAAAAAAATATTTTTTTTTCCAAAGTAACTAAAAAAATATTTTTTTTTCCAAAGTAACTAAAAAAATATTTTTTTTTCCAAAGTAACTAAAAAAATATTTTTTTCCAAAGTAACTAAAAAAATATTTTTTTTTCCAAAGTAACTAAAAAAATATTTTTTTTTCCAAAGAAACTAAAAAAATATTTTTTTTTCCAAAGTAACTAAAAAATATTTTTTTTTTCCAAAGTAACTAAAAAATTTTTTTTTTTCCAAAGTAACTAAAAAAATATTTTTTTTTCAAAGTAACTAAAAAAATATTTTTTTTCCAAAGTAACTAAAAAAATATTTTTTTTTCCAAAGTAACTAAAAAAATATTTTTTTTTCCAAAGTAACTAAAAAAATATTTTTTTTTCCAAAGTAACTAAAAAAATATTTTTTTTTCCAAAGAAACTAAAAAAATATTTTTTTTTCCAAAGTAACTAAAAAAATATTTTTTTCCCAAAATAACTAAAAAAATATTTTTTTTTCCAAAGTAACTAAAAAAATATTTTTTTTCCAAAGTAACTAAAAAAATATTTTTTTTTCCAAAGTAACTAAAAAATATTTTTTTTTCCAAAGTAACTAAAAAAATATTTTTTTTTCCAAAGTAACTAAAAAAATATTTTTTTTTCCAAAGTAACTAAAAAAATATTTTTTTTTTCCAAAGTAACTAAAAAAATATTTTTTTTTCCAAAGTAACTAAAAAAATATTTTTTTCCCAAAGTAACTAAAAAAATATTTTTTTTCCAAAGTAACTAAAAAAATATTTTTTTTTCCAAAGTAACTAAAAAAATATTTTTTTTCCAAAGTAACTAAAAAATATTTTTTTTCCAAAGTAACTAAAAATATTATTTTTTTTCCAAAGTAACTAAAAAAATTTTTTTTTTTCCAAAGTAACTAAAAAAATATTTTTTTTTCCAAAGTAACTAAAAAAATATTTTTTTTTCCAAAGTAACTAAAAATATTATTTTTTTTCCAAAGTAACTAAAAAAATATATTTTTTTCCAAAGTAACTAAAAAAATATTTTTTTTTCCAAAGTAACTAAAAAAATATTTTTTTTTCCAAAGTAACTAAAAAAAATATTTTTTTTTCCAAAGTAACTAAAAAAATATTTTTTTTTCCAAAGTAACTAAAAAAATATTTTTTTTCCAAAGTAACTAAAAAAATATTTTTTTTTCCAAAGTAACTAAAAAAATATTTTTTTTTCCAAAGTAACTAAAAAAATATTTTTTTTTCCAAAGTAACTAAAAAAATATTTTTTTTTCCAAAGTAACTAAAAAATATTTTTTTTTCCAAAGTAACTAAAAAAATATTTTTTTTTCCAAAGTAACTAAAAAAATATTTTTTTTTCCAAAGTAACTAAAAAAATATTTTTTTTTCCAAAGTAACTAAAAAAATATTTTTTTTCCAAAGTAACTAAAAAAATATTTTTTTCCAAAGAAACTAAAAAAATATTTTTTTTCCAAAGTAACTAAAAAAATATTTTTTTTTCCAAAGTAACTAAAAAAATATTTTTTTTCCAAAGTAACTAAAAAAATATTTTTTTTTCCAAAGTAACTAAAAATATTATTTTTTTTCCAAAGTAACTAAAAAAAAAATTTTTTTTCCAAAGTAACTAAAAAATATTTTTTTTCCCAAAGTAACTAAAAAAATATTTTTTTTTCCAAAGTAACTAAAAAAATATTTTTTTTTCCAAAGTAACTAAAAAAATATTTTTTTTTCCAAAGTAACTAAAAAAATTTATTTTTTTCCAAAGTAACTAAAAAAATATTTTTTTTTCCAAAGTAACTAAAAAAATATTTTTTTTTCCAAAGTAACTAAAAAAATATTTTTTTTTCCAAAGTAACTAAAAATATTATTTTTTTTCCAAAGTAACTAAAAAAATATTTTTTTTTCCAAAGTAACTAAAAAAATATTTTTTTTTCAAAGTAACTAAAAAAATATTTTTTTTTCCAAAGTAACTAAAAAAATATTTTTTTTTCCAAAGTAACTAAAAAAATATTTTTTTTTCCAAAGTAACTAAAAAAATTTTTTTTTTTCCAAAGTAACTAAAAAAATATTTTTTTTTCCAAAGTAACTAAAAAAATATTTTTTTTCCCAAAGTAACTAAAAAAATTTATTTTTTTCCAAAGTAACTAAAAAAATATTTTTTTTTCCAAAGTAACTAAAAAAATATTTTTTTTTCCAAAGTAACTAAAAAAATATTTTTTTTTCCAAAGTAACTAAAAAAATATTTTTTTTCCAAAGTAACTAAAAAAATATTTTTTTTCCAAAGTAACTAAAAAATATTTTTTTTTCCAAAGTAACTAAAAAAATATTTTTTTTTCCAAAGTAACTAAAAAAATATTTTTTTTCCAAAGTAACTAAAAAAATATTTTTTTTTCCAAAGTAACTAAAAAAATATTTTTTTTTCCAAAGTAACTAAAAAAATATTTTTTTTTCCAAAGTAACTAAAAAAATATTTTTTTTCCAAAGTAACTAAAAAAATATTTTTTTCCAAAGAAACTAAAAAAATATTTTTTTTTCCAAAGTAACTAAAAAATATTTTTTTTTCCAAAGTAACTAAAAAAATATTTTTTTTTCCAAAGTAACTAAAAAAATATTTTTTTTTCCAAAGTAACTAAAAATATTATTTTTTTTCCAAAGTAACTAAAAAAAATTTTTTTTTCCAAAGTAACTAAAAAAATTTTTTTTTTTCCAAAGTAACTAAAAAAATATTTTTTTTTCCAAAGTAACTAAAAATATTATTTTTTTTCCAAAGTAACTAAAAAAATATTTTTTTTCCAAAGTAACTAAAAAAATATTTTTTTTTCCAAAGTAACTAAAAAAATTTTTTTTTTTCCAAAGTAACTAAAAAAATATTTTTTTTTCCAAAGTAACTAAAAAAATATTTTTTTTTCCAAAGTAACTAAAAAAATATATTTTTTTCCAAAGTAACTAAAAAAATATTTTTTTTTCCAAAGTAACTAAAAAAATATTTTTTTTTCCAAAGTAACAAAAAAAATATTTTTTTTCCCAAAGTAACTAAAAAAGTAACTTTTTTTCCAAAGAAACTAAAAAAATTTTTTTTTTTCCAAAGTAACTAAAAAAATATTTTTTTTCCAAAGTAACTAAAAAATTTTTTTTTTTTCCAAAGTAACTAAAAAATTTTTTTTTTTTCCAAAGTAACTAAAAAAATATTTTTTTTTCCAAAGTAACTAAAAAAATATTTTTTTTCCAAAGTAACTAAAAAAATATTTTTTTTTCCAAAGTAACTAAAAAAATATTTTTTTTTCCAAAGTAACTAAAAAAATATTTTTTTTTCCAAAGTAACTAAAAAAATATTTTTTTTTCCAAAGAAACTAAAAAAATATTTTTTTTCCCAAAGTAACTAAAAAAATTTTTTTTTTTCCAAAATAACTAAAAAAATATTTTTTTTTCCAAAGTAACTAAAAAAATATTTTTTTTCCAAAGTAACTAAAAAAATTTTTTTTTTTCCAAAGTAACTAAAAAAATATTTTTTTTTCCAAAGTAACTAAAAAAATATTTTTTTTTCCAAAGTAACTAAAAAAATATATTTTTTTCCAAAGTAACTAAAAAAATATTTTTTTTTTCCAAAGTAACTAAAAAAATATTTTTTTTCCAAAGTAACTAAAAAAATATTTTTTTTTCCAAAGTAACTAAAAAAATATTTTTTTTTCCAAAGTAACTAAAAAAATATTTTTTTTTCCAAAGTAACTAAAAAAATATTTTTTTTCCAAAGTAACTAAAAATATTATTTTTTTTCCAAAGTAACTAAAAAAATTTTTTTTTTTCCAAAGTAACTAAAAAAATTTTTTTTTTTCCAAAGTAACTAAAAAAATATTTTTTTTTCCAAAGTAACTAAAAATATTATTTTTTTTCCAAAGTAACTAAAAAAATATTTTTTTTTCCAAAGTAACTAAAAAAATATTTTTTTTCCAAAGTACTAAAAAAATATTTTTTTTTCCAAAGTAACTAAAAAAATATTTTTTTTTCCAAAGTAACTAAAAAAATATTTTTTTTCCAAAGTAACTAAAAAAATATTTTTTTTTCCAAAGTAACTAAAAAAATATTTTTTTTTCCAAAGTAACTAAAAAAAATTTTTTTTTTCCAAAGTAACTAAAAAATTATTTTTTTTCCCAAAGTAACTAAAAAATATTTTTTTTCCCAAAGTAACTAAAAAAATATTTTTTTTTCCAAAGTAACTAAAAAAATATTTTTTTTTTCCAAAGTAACTAAAAAAATATTTTTTTTCCAAAGTAACTAAAAAAATATTTTTTTCCCAAAGTAACTAAAAAAATATTTTTTTTTCCAAAGTAACTAAAAAAATATTTTTTTTTCCAAAGTAACTAAAAAAATATATTTTTTTCCAAAGTAACTAAAAAAATATTTTTTTTTCCAAAGTAACTAAAAAAATATTTTTTTTTCCAAAGTAACTAAAAAAATATTTTTTTTTCCAAAGTAACTAAAAATATTATTTTTTTTCCAAAGTAACTAAAAAAATTTTTTTTTTTCCAAAGTAACTAAAAAAATATTTTTTTTTCCAAAGTAACTAAAAAAATATTTTTTTTTCCAAAGTAACTAAAAAAATATTTTTTTTTCCAAAGAAACTAAAAAAATATTTTTTTTTCCAAAGTAACTAAAAAAATGTTTTTTTTTCCAAAGTAACTAAAAAATTATTTTTTTTCCCAAAGTAACTAAAAAAATATTTTTTTTTCCAAAGTAACTAAAAAAATATTTTTTTTTCCAAAGTAACTAAAAAAATATTTTTTTTTTCCAAAGTAACTAAAAAAATATTTTTTTTTCCAAAGTAACTAAAAAAATATTTTTTTTTCCAAAGTAACTAAAAAAATATTTTTTTTTCCAAAGTAACTAAAAATATTATTTTTTTTCCAAAGTAACTAAAAAAATATTTTTTTTTCCAAAGTAACTAAAAAAATATTTTTTTTTCCAAAGTAACTAAAAAAATATTTTTTTTTCCAAAGTAACTAAAAAAATATTTTTTTTTCCAAAGTAACTAAAAAAATATTTTTTTTTCCAAAGTAACTAAAAAAATTTTTTTTTTTCCAAAGTAACTAAAAAAATATTTTTTTTTCCAAAGTAACTAAAAAAATATTTTTTTTTCCAAAGTAACTAAAAAAATTTATTTTTTTCCAAAGTAACTAAAAAAATATTTTTTTTTCCAAAGTAACTAAAAAAATATTTTTTTTTCCAAAGTAACTAAAAAAATATTTTTTTTTCCAAAGTAACTAAAAAAATATTTTTTTTTCCAAAGTAACTAAAAAAATATTTTTTTTTCCAAAGTAACTAAAAAAATATTTTTTTTTCCAAAGTAACTAAAAAAATATTTTTTTTTCCAAAGTAACTAAAAAAATATTTTTTTTCCAAAGTAACTAAAAAAATATTTTTTTTTCCAAAGTAACTAAAAAAATATTTTTTTTTCCAAAGTAACTAAAAAAATATTTTTTTTTCCAAAGTAACTAAAAAAATATTTTTTTTCCAAAGTAACTAAAAAAATATTTTTTTCCAAAGAAACTAAAAAAAATATTTTTTTTTCCAAAGTAACTAAAAAAATATTTTTTTTTCCAAAGTAACTAAAAAAATATTTTTTTTTCCAAAGTAACTAAAAAAATATTTTTTTTTCCAAAGTAACTAAAAATATTATTTTTTTTCCAAAGTAACTAAAAAAAATTTTTTTTTTCCAAAGTAACTAAAAAAAATTTTTTTTTTCCAAAGTAACTAAAAAAATATTTTTTTTTCCAAAGTAACTAAAAATATTATTTTTTTTCCAAAGTAACTAAAAAAATATTTTTTTTCCAAAGTAACTAAAAAAATATTTTTTTTTCCAAAGTAACTAAAAAAAATTTTTTTTTTCCAAAGTAACTAAAAAAATATTTTTTTTTCCAAAGTAACTAAAAAAATATTTTTTTTTCCAAAGTAACTAAAAAAATATATTTTTTTCCAAAGTAACTAAAAAAATATTTTTTTTTCCAAAGTAACTAAAAAAATATTTTTTTTTCCAAAGTAACAAAAAAAATATTTTTTTTCCCAAAGTAACTAAAAAAGTAACTTTTTTTCCAAAGAAACTAAAAAAATTTTTTTTTTTCCAAAGTAACTAAAAAAATATTTTTTTTCCAAAGTAACTAAAAAATTTTTTTTTTTTCCAAAGTAACTAAAAAATTTTTTTTTTTTCCAAAGTAACTAAAAAAATATTTTTTTTTCCAAAGTAACTAAAAAAATATTTTTTTTCCAAAGTAACTAAAAAAATATTTTTTTTTCCAAAGTAACTAAAAAAATATTTTTTTTTCCAAAGTAACTAAAAAAATATTTTTTTTTCCAAAGTAACTAAAAAAATATTTTTTTTTCCAAAGAAACTAAAAAAATATTTTTTTTCCCAAAGTAACTAAAAAAATTTTTTTTTTTCCAAAATAACTAAAAAAATATTTTTTTTTCCAAAGTAACTAAAAAAATATTTTTTTTCCAAAGTAACTAAAAAAATTTTTTTTTTTCCAAAGTAACTAAAAAAATATTTTTTTTTCCAAAGTAACTAAAAAAATATTTTTTTTTCCAAAGTAACTAAAAAAATATATTTTTTTCCAAAGTAACTAAAAAAATATTTTTTTTTTCCAAAGTAACTAAAAAAATATTTTTTTTCCAAAGTAACTAAAAAAATATTTTTTTTTCCAAAGTAACTAAAAAAATATTTTTTTTTCCAAAGTAACTAAAAAAATATTTTTTTTTCCAAAGTAACTAAAAAAATATTTTTTTTCCAAAGTAACTAAAAATATTATTTTTTTTCCAAAGTAACTAAAAAAATTTTTTTTTTTCCAAAGTAACTAAAAAAATTTTTTTTTTTCCAAAGTAACTAAAAAAATATTTTTTTTTCCAAAGTAACTAAAAATATTATTTTTTTTCCAAAGTAACTAAAAAAATATTTTTTTTTCCAAAGTAACTAAAAAAATATTTTTTTTTCCAAAGTAACTAAAAAAATATTTTTTTTTCCAAAGTAACTAAAAAAATATTTTTTTTTCCAAAGTAACTAAAAAAATATTTTTTTTTCCAAAGTAACTAAAAAAATTTTTTTTTTTCCAAAGTAACTAAAAAAATTTTTTTTTTCCAAAGTAACTAAAAAAATATTTTTTTTTCCAAAGTAACTAAAAATATTATTTTTTTTCCAAAGTAACTAAAAAAATATTTTTTTTTCCAAAGTAACTAAAAAAATATTTTTTTTTCCAAAGTAACTAAAAAAATATTTTTTTTTCCAAAGTAACTAAAAAAATATTTTTTTTTCCAAAGTAACTAAAAAAATATTTTTTTTTCCAAAGTAACTAAAAAAATATTTTTTTTTCCAAAGTAACTAAAAAAATATTTTTTTTTCCAAAGTAACTAAAAAAAATTTTTTTTTTCCAAAGTAACTAAAAAATTATTTTTTTTCCCAAAGTAACTAAAAAAATATTTTTTTTCCCAAAGTAACTAAAAAAATATTTTTTTTTCCAAAGTAACTAAAAAAATATTTTTTTTTTCCAAAGTAACTAAAAAAATATTTTTTTTCCAAAGTAACTAAAAAAATATTTTTTTCCCAAAGTAACTAAAAAAATATTTTTTTTTCCAAAGTAACTAAAAAAATATTTTTTTTTCCAAAGTAACTAAAAAAATATATTTTTTTCCAAAGTAACTAAAAAAATATTTTTTTTTCCAAAGTAACTAAAAAAATATTTTTTTTTCCAAAGTAACTAAAAAAATATTTTTTTTTCCAAAGTAACTAAAAATATTATTTTTTTTCCAAAGTAACTAAAAAATTTTTTTTTTTTCCAAAGTAACTAAAAAAATATTTTTTTTTCCAAAGTAACTAAAAAAATATTTTTTTTTCCAAAGTAACTAAAAAAATATTTTTTTTTCCAAAGAAACTAAAAAAATATTTTTTTTTCCAAAGTAACTAAAAAAATGTTTTTTTTTCCAAAGTAACTAAAAAATTATTTTTTTTCCCAAAGTAACTAAAAAAATATTTTTTTTTCCAAAGTAACTAAAAAAATATTTTTTTTTCCAAAGTAACTAAAAAAATTTATTTTTTTCCAAAGTAACTAAAAAAATATTTTTTTTTCCAAAGTAACTAAAAAAATATTTTTTTTTCCAAAGTAACTAAAAAAATATTTTTTTTTCCAAAGTAACTAAAAATATTATTTTTTTTCCAAAGTAACTAAAAAAATATTTTTTTTTCCAAAGTAACTAAAAAAATATTTTTTTTTCCAAAGTAACTAAAAAAATATTTTTTTTTCCAAAGTAACTAAAAAAATATTTTTTTTTCCAAAGTAACTAAAAAAATATTTTTTTTTCCAAAGTAACTAAAAAAATTTTTTTTTTTCCAAAGTAACTAAAAAAATATTTTTTTTTCCAAAGTAACTAAAAAAATATTTTTTTTTCCAAAGTAACTAAAAAAATTTATTTTTTTCCAAAGTAACTAAAAAAATATTTTTTTTTCCAAAGTAACTAAAAAAATATTTTTTTTTCCAAAGTAACTAAAAAAATATTTTTTTTTCCAAAGTAACTAAAAAAATATTTTTTTTTCCAAAGTAACTAAAAAAATATTTTTTTTTCCAAAGTAACTAAAAAAATATTTTTTTTTCCAAAGTAACTAAAAAAATATTTTTTTTTCCAAAGTAACTAAAAAAATATTTTTTTTCCAAAGTAACTAAAAAAATATTTTTTTTTCCAAAGTAACTAAAAAAATATTTTTTTTTCCAAAGTAACTAAAACATTTTTTTTTTTCCAAAGTAACTAAAAAAATATTTTTTTTTCCAAAGTAACTAAAAAAATATTTTTTTTTCCAAAGTAACTAAAAAAATATTTTTTTTCCAAAGTAACTAAAAAAATATTTTTTTTTCCAAAGTAACTAAAAAAATATTTTTTTTTCCAAAGTAACTAAAAAAATATTTTTTTTTCCAAAGAAACTAAAAAAATATTTTTTTTTCCAAAGTAACTAAAAAAAAATTTTTTTTTCCAAAGTAACTAAAAAAATTTTTTTTTTCCCAAAGTAACTAAAAAAATATTTTTTTTTCCAAAGTAACTAAAAAAAAATTTTTTTTCCAAAGTAACTAAAAAAATATTTTTTTCCCAAAGTAACTAAAAAAATATTTTTTTTTCCAAAGTAACTAAAAAAATATTTTTTTTTCCAAAGTAACTAAAAAAATATTTTTTTTTTCCAAAGTAACTAAAAAAATATTTTTTTTCCAAAGTAACTAAAAAAATATTTTTTTCCCAAAGTAACTAAAAAAATATTTTTTTTTCCAAAGTAACTAAAAAAATATTTTTTTTTCCAAAGTAACTAAAAAAATATTTTTTTTTCCAAAGTAACTAAAAAAAAATATTTTTTTCCAAAGTAACTAAAAAAATTTTTTTTTTCCCAAAGTAACTAAAAAAATATTTTTTTTTCCAAAGTAACTAAAAAAATATTTTTTTTTCCAAAGTAACTAAAAAAATATTTTTTTTTTCCAAAGTAACTAAAAAAATATTTTTTTTCCAAAGTAACTAAAAAAATATTTTTTTCCCAAAGTAACTAAAAAAATATTTTTTTTTCCAAAGTAACTAAAAAAATATTTTTTTTTCCAAAGTAACTAAAAAAATATTTTTTTTTCCAAAGTAACTAAAAAAATATTTTTTTTTCCAAAGTAACTAAAAAAATATTTTTTTTTTCCAAAGTAACTAAAAAAATATTTTTTTTTCCAAAGTAACTAAAAAAATATTTTTTTTTCCAAAGTAACTAAAAAAATATTTTTTTTTCCAAAGTAACTAAAAAAATATTTTTTTTTCCAAAGTAACTAAAAAAATATTTTTTTTTCCAAAGTAACTAAAAAAATATTTTTTTTTCCAAAGTAACTAAAAAAATATTTTTTTTTCCAAAGTAACTAAAAAAATATTTTTTTTCCAAAGTAACTAAAAAATTTTTTTTTTTCCAAAGAAACTAAAAAAATATTTTTTTTTCCAAAGTAACTAAAAAAATATTTTTTTTTCCAAAGTAACTAAAAAAATATTTTTTTTTCCAAAGTAACTAAAAAAATATTTTTTTTTCCAAAGTAACTAAAAAAATATATTTTTTTTCCAAAGTAACTAAAAAAATATTTTTTTTCCAAAGTAACTAAAAAAATATTTTTTTTCCAAAGAAACTAAAAAAATATTTTTTTTTCCAAAGTAACTAAAAAAATATTTTTTTTTCCAAAGTAACTAAAAAAATATTTTTTTTTCCAAAGTAACTAAAAAAATATTTTTTTTTCCAAAGTAACTAAAAAAATATTTTTTTTTTCCAAAGTAACTAAAAAAATATTTTTTTCCAAAGTAACTAAAAAAATATTTTTTTCCCAAAGTAACTAAAAAAATATTTTTTTTTCCAAAGTAACTAAAAAAATATTTTTTTTTCCAAAGTAACTAAAAAAATATTTTTTTTTCCAAAGTAACTAAAAAAATATTTTTTTTTCCAAAGTAACTAAAAAAATATTTTTTTTTCCAAAGTAACTAAAAATATTATTTTTTTTCCAAAGTAACTAAAAAAAAATATTTTTTTCCAAAGTAACTAAAAAAATATTTTTTTTTCCAAAGTAACTAAAAAAATATTTTTTTTTCCAAAGTAACTAAAAAAATTTTTTTTTTTCCAAAGTAACTAAAAAAATATTTTTTTTTCCAAAGTAACTAAAAAAATATTTTTTTTTCCAAAGTAACTAAAAAAATATTTTTTTTCCAAAGTAACTAAAAAAATATTTTTTTTTCCAAAGTAACTAAAAAAATATTTTTTTTTCCAAAGTAACTAAAAAAATATTTTTTTTTCCAAAGAAACTAAAAAAATTTTTTTTTTTCCAAAGTAACTAAAAAAAATTTTTTTTTTCCAAAGTAACTAAAAAAATTTTTTTTTTCCCAAAGTAACTAAAAAAATATTTTTTTTTCCAAAGTAACTAAAAAAATATTTTTTTTTCCAAAGTAACTAAAAAAATATTTTTTTTTTCCAAAGTAACTAAAAAAATTTTTTTTTTCCAAAGTAACTAAAAAAATATTTTTTTCCCAAAGTAACTAAAAAAATATTTTTTTTTCCAAAGTAACTAAAAAAATATTTTTTTTTCCAAAGTAACTAAAAAAATATTTTTTTTTCCAAAGTAACTAAAAAAATATTTTTTTTTCCAAAGTAACTAAAAAAATATTTTTTTTTCCAAAGTAACTAAAAAAATATTTTTTTTTCCAAAGTAACTAAAAAAATATTTTTTTTTCCAAAGTAACTAAAAAAATATTTTTTTTTCCAAAGTAACTAAAAAAATATTTTTTTTTCCAAAGTAACTAAAAAAATATTTTTTTTTCCAAAGTAACTAAAAAAATATTTTTTTTTCCAAAGTAACTAAAAAAATATTTTTTTTTCCAAAGTAACTAAAAAAATATTTTTTTTTCCAAAGTAACTAAAAAAATATTTTTTTCCACAGAAACTAAAAAAATATTTTTTTTTCCAAAGTAACTAAAAAAATATTTTTTTTTCCAAAGTAACTAAAAAAATATTTTTTTTTCCAAAGTAACTAAAAAAATATTTTTTTTTCCAAAGTAACTAAAAATATTATTTTTTTTCCAAAGTAACTAAAAAAAATTTTTTTTTCCAAAGTAACTAAAAAAATATTTTTTTTTCCAAAGTAACTAAAAAAATATTTTTTTTTTCCCAAAGTAACTAAAAAAATATTTCTTTTTCCAAAGAAACTAAAAAAATATTTTTTTTTCCAAAGTAACTAAAAAAATATTTTTTTTTCCAAAGTAACTAAAAAAATATTTTTTTTTCCAAAGAAACTAAAAAAATATTTTTTTTTCCAAAGTAACTAAAAAAAATTTTTTTTTTCCAAAGTAACTAAAAAAATTTTTTGTTTTCCAAAGTAACTAAAAAAATATTTTTTTTTCCAAAGTAACTAAAAAAATATTTTTTTTCCAAAGTAACTAAAAAAATATTTTTTTTTCCAAAGTAACTAAAAAAATATTTTTTTTTCCAAAGTAACTAAAAAAATATTTTTTTTTCCAAAGTAACTAAAAAAATATTTTTTTTTCCAAAGTAACTAAAAAAAATTTTTTTTTCCAAAGTAACTAAAAAAATATTTTTTTTCCAAAGTAACTAAAAATATTATTTTTTTTCCAAAGTAACTAAAAATTTTTTTTTTTTTCCAAAGTAACTAAAAAAATTTTTTTTTTTCCAAAGTAACTAAAAAAATATTTTTTTTTCCAAAGTAACTAAAAAAATATTTTTTTTTCCAAAGTAACTAAAAAAATATTTTTTTTTCCAAAGTAACTAAAAATATTATTTTTTTTCCAAAGTAACTAAAAAAATATTTTTTTTTCCAAAGTAACTAAAAAAATATTTTTTTTCCAAAGTAACTAAAAAAATATTTTTTTTTCCAAAGTAACTAAAAAAATATTTTTTTTTCCAAAGTAACTAAAAAAATATTTTTTTTTCCAAAGTAACTAAAAAAATATTTTTTTTTCCAAAGTAACTAAAAAAATATTTTTTTTTCCAAAGTAACTAAAAAAATATTTTTTTTTCCAAAGTAACTAAAAAAATATTTTTTTTTCCAAAGTAACTAAAAAAATATTTTTTTTTCCAAAGTAACTAAAAAAATATTTTTTTTTCCAAAGTAACTAAAAAAATATTTTTTTTTCCAAAGTAACTAAAAAAATATTTTTTTTTCCAAAGTAACTAAAAAAATATTTTTTTTCCAAAGTAACTAAAAAAATATTTTTTTCCAAAGAAACTAAAAAAATATTTTTTTTTCCAAAGTAACTAAAAAAATATTTTTTTTTCCAAAGTAACTAAAAAAATATTTTTTTTTCCAAAGTAACTAAAAAAATATTTTTTTTTCCAAAGTAACTAAAAATATTATTTTTTTTCCAAAGTAACTAAAAAAAATATTTTTTTTCCAAAGTAACTAAAAAAATATTTTTTTTTCCAAAGTAACTAAAAAAATATTTTTTTTTCCAAAGTAACTAAAAATATTATTTTTTTTCCAAAGTAACTAAAAAAATATTTTTTTTCCAAAGTAACAAAAAATATTTTTTTTTCCAAAGTAACTAAAAAAAAATTTTTTTTTCCAAAGTAACTAAAAAAATATTTTTTTTTCCAAAGTAACTAAAAAAATATTTTTTTTTCCAAAGTAACTAAAAAATTTTTTTTTTTTCCAAAGTAACTAAAAAAATATTTTTTTTCCAAAGTAACTAAAAAAATATTTTTTTTCCCAAAGTAACTAAAAAATTTTTTTTTTTTCCAAAGTAACTAAAAAAAATTTTTTTTTTCCAAAGTAACTAAAAAAATATTTTTTTTTCCAAAGTAACTAAAAAAATATTTTTTTTTCCAAAGTAACTAAAAAAATATTTTTTTTTCCAAAGTAACTAAAAATATTATTTTTTTTCCAAAGTAACTAAAAAAATATTTTTTTTTCCAAAGTAACTAAAAAAATATTTTTTTTCCAAAGTAACTAAAAAAATATTTTTTTTTCCAAAGTAACTAAAAAAATATTTTTTTTTCCAAAGTAACTAAAAAAATATTTTTTTTTCCAAAGTAACTAAAAAAATATTTTTTTTTCCAAAGTAACTAAAAAAATATTTTTTTTTCCAAAGTAACTGAAAAAATATTTTTTTTTCCAAAGTAACTAAAAAAATATTTTTTTTTCCAAAGTAACTAAAAAAATATTTTTTTTTCCAAAGTAACTAAAAAAATATTTTTTTTTCCAAAGTAACTAAAAAAATATTTTTTTTCCAAAGTAACTAAAAAAATATTTTTTTCCAAAGAAACTAAAAAAATATTTTTTTTTCCAAAGTAACTAAAAAAATATTTTTTTTTCCAAAGTAACTAAAAAAATATTTTTTTTTCCAAAGTAACTAAAAATATTATTTTTTTTCCAAAGTAACTAAAAAAAATATTTTTTTTCCAAAGTAACTAAAAAAATATTTTTTTTTCCAAAGTAACTAAAAAAATATTTTTTTTTCCAAAGTAACTAAAAATATTATTTTTTTTCCAAAGTAACTAAAAAAATATTTTTTTTCCAAAGTAACAAAAAATATTTTTTTTTCCAAAGTAACTAAAAAAAATTTTTTTTTTCCAAAGTAACTAAAAAAATATTTTTTTTTCCAAAGAAACTAAAAAAAGATTTTTTTTTCCAAAGTAACTAAAAATTTTTTTTTTTTTCCAAAGTAACTAAAAAAATATTTTTTTTCCAAAGTAACTAAAAAAATATTTTTTTTCCCAAAGTAACTAAAAAAGTAACTTTTTTTCCAAAGAAACTAAAAAAATATTTTTTTTTCCAAAGTAACTAAAAAAATATTTTTTTTCCAAAGTAACTAAAAAAATATTTTTTTTTCCAAAGTAACTAAAAAAATAAATTTTTTTCCAAAGTAACTAAAAAAGTTACTTTTTTTTCCAAAGTAACTAAAAAAATATTTTTTTTTCCAAAGTAACTAAAAAAATTTTTTTTTCCAAAGTAACTAAAAAAATATTTTTTTTCCAAAGTAACTAAAAAAATATTTTTTTTTCCAAAGTAACTAAAAAAAATTTTTTTTTCCAAAGTAACTAAAAAAATATTTTTTTTTTCCAAAGTAACTAAAAAAATATTTTTTTTCCAAAGTAACTAAAAAAATATTTTTTTCCCAAAGTAACTAAAAAAATATTTTTTTTTCCAAAGTAACTAAAAAAATATTTTTTTTTCCAAAGTAACTAAAAAAATATTTTTTTTTCCAAAGTAACTAAAAAAATATTTTTTTTTCCAAAGTAACTAAAAAAATATTTTTTTTTCCAAAGTAACTAAAAAAATATTTTTTTTTCCAAAGTAACTAAAAAAATATTTTTTTTTCCAAAGTAACTAAAAAAATATTTTTTTTTCCAAAGTAACTAAAAAAATATTTTTTTTTCCAAAGTAACTAAAAAAATATTTTTTTTTCCAAAGTAACTAAAAAAATATTTTTTTTTCCAAAGTAACTAAAAAAATATTTTTTTTTCCAAAGTAACTAAAAAAATATTTTTTTTCCAAAGTAACTAAAAAAATATTTTTTTCCACAGAAACTAAAAAAATATTTTTTTTTCCAAAGTAACTAAAAAAATATTTTTTTTTCCAAAGTAACTAAAAAAATATTTTTTTTTCCAAAGTAACTAAAAAAATATTTTTTTTTCCAAAGTAACTAAAAATATTATTTTTTTTCCAAAGTAACTAAAAAAAATTTTTTTTTCCAAAGTAACTAAAAAAATATTTTTTTTTCCAAAGTAACTAAAAAAATATTTTTTTTTTCCCAAAGTAACTAAAAAAATATTTCTTTTTCCAAAGAAACTAAAAAAATATTTTTTTTTCCAAAGTAACTAAAAAAATATTTTTTTTCCAAAGTAACTAAAAAAATATTTTTTTCCACAGAAACTAAAAAAATATTTTTTTTTCCAAAGTAACTAAAAAAATATTTTTTTTTCCAAAGTAACTAAAAATATTATTTTTTTTCCAAAGTAACTAAAAAAAATTTTTTTTTCCAAAGTAACTAAAAAAATATTTTTTTTTCCAAAGTAACTAAAAAAATATTTTTTTTTTCCCAAAGTAACTAAAAAAATATTTCTTTTTCCAAAGAAACTAAAAAAATATTTTTTTTTCCAAAGTAACTAAAAAAATATTTTTTTTTCCAAAGTAACTAAAAAAATATTTTTTTTCCAAAGTAACTAAAAAAATATTTTTTTTCCCAAAGTAACTAAAAAAGTAACTTTTTTTCCAAAGAAACTAAAAAAATATTTTTTTTTCCAAAGTAACTAAAAAAATATTTTTTTTCCAAAGTAACTAAAAAAATATTTTTTTTTCCAAAGTAACTAAAAAAATAAATTTTTTTCCAAAGTAACTAAAAAAGTTACTTTTTTTTCCAAAGTAACTAAAAAAATATTTTTTTTTCCAAAGTAACTAAAAAATTTTTTTTTTTCCAAAGTAACTAAAAAAATATTTTTTTTCCAAAGTAACTAAAAAAATATTTTTTTTTCCAAAGTAACTAAAAAAAATTTTTTTTTCCAAAGTAACTAAAAAAATATTTTTTTTTCCAAAGTAACTAAAAAAATATTTTTTTTCCAAAGTAACTAAAAAAATATTTTTTTCCCAAAGTAACTAAAAAAATATTTTTTTTTCCAAAGTAACTAAAAAAATATTTTTTTTTCCAAAGTAACTAAAAAAATATTTTTTTTTCCAAAGTAACTAAAAAAATATTTTTTTTTCCAAAGTAACTAAAAAAATATTTTTTTTTCCAAAGTAACTAAAAAAATATTTTTTTTTCCAAAGTAACTAAAAAAATATTTTTTTTTCCAAAGTAACTAAAAAAATATTTTTTTTCCAAAGTAACTAAAAAAATATTTTTTTTTCCAAAGTAACTAAAAAAATATTTTTTTTTCCAAAGTAACTAAAAAAATATTTTTTTTTCCAAAGTAACTAAAAAAATATTTTTTTTTCCAAAGTAACTAAAAAAATATTTTTTTTTCCAAAGTAACTAAAAAAATATTTTTTTTTCCAAAGTAACTAAAAAAATATTTTTTTTCCAAAGTAACTAAAAAAATATTTTTTTCCACAGAAACTAAAAAAATATTTTTTTTTCCAAAGTAACTAAAAAAATATTTTTTTTTCCAAAGTAACTAAAAAAATATTTTTTTTTCCAAAGTAACTAAAAAAATATTTTTTTTTCCAAAGTAACTAAAAATATTATTTTTTTTCCAAAGTAACTAAAAAAAATTTTTTTTTCCAAAGTAACTAAAAAAATATTTTTTTTTCCAAAGTAACTAAAAAAATATTTTTTTTTTCCCAAAGTAACTAAAAAAATATTTCTTTTTCCAAAGAAACTAAAAAAATATTTTTTTTTCCAAAGTAACTAAAAAAATATTTTTTTTCCAAAGTAACTAAAAAAATATTTTTTTCCACAGAAACTAAAAAAATATTTTTTTTTCCAAAGTAACTAAAAAAATATTTTTTTTTCCAAAGTAACTAAAAATATTATTTTTTTTCCAAAGTAACTAAAAAAAATTTTTTTTTCCAAAGTAACTAAAAAAATATTTTTTTTTCCAAAGTAACTAAAAAAATATTTTTTTTTTCCCAAAGTAACTAAAAAAATATTTCTTTTTCCAAAGAAACTAAAAAAATATTTTTTTTTCCAAAGTAACTAAAAAAATATTTTTTTTTCCAAAGTAACTAAAAAAATATTTTTTTTCCAAAGTAACTAAAAATATTATTTTTTTTCCAAAGTAACTAAAAAATTTTTTTTTTTTCCAAAGTAACTAAAAAAATTTTTTTTTTTCCAAAGTAACTAAAAAAATATTTTTTTTTCCAAAGTAACTAAAAAAATATTTTTTTTTCCAAAGTAACTAAAAAAATATTTTTTTTTCCAAAGTAACTAAAAATATTATTTTTTTTCCAAAGTAACTAAAAAAATATTTTTTTTTCCAAAGTAACTAAAAAAATATTTTTTTTCCAAAGTAACTAAAAAAATATTTTTTTTTCCAAAGTAACTAAAAAAATATTTTTTTTTCCAAAGTAACTAAAAAAATATTTTTTTTTCCAAAGTAACTAAAAAAATATTTTTTTTTCCAAAGTAACTAAAAAAATATTTTTTTTTCCAAAGTAACTAAAAAAATATTTTTTTTTCCAAAGTAACTAAAAAAATATTTTTTTTTCCAAAGTAACTAAAAAAATATTTTTTTTTCCAAAGTAACTAAAAAAATATTTTTTTTTCCAAAGTAACTAAAAAAATATTTTTTTTTCCAAAGTAACTAAAAAAATATTTTTTTTTCCAAAGTAACTAAAAAAATATTTTTTTTCCAAAGTAACTAAAAAAATATTTTTTTCCAAAGAAACTAAAAAAATATTTTTTTTTCCAAAGTAACTAAAAAAATATTTTTTTTTCCAAAGTAACTAAAAAAATATTTTTTTTTCCAAAGTAACTAAAAAAATATATTTTTTTCCAAAGTAACTAAAAATATTATTTTTTTTCCAAAGTAACTAAAAAAAATATTTTTTTTCCAAAGTAACTAAAAAAATATTTTTTTTTCCAAAGTAACTAAAAAAATATTTTTTTTTCCAAAGTAACTAAAAATATTATTTTTTTTCCAAAGTAACTAAAAAAATATTTTTTTTCC
The DNA here is from genome assembly GCF_949748355.1 of Melanostigma gelatinosum. Taxonomy (NCBI): domain Eukaryota; kingdom Metazoa; phylum Chordata; class Actinopteri; order Perciformes; family Zoarcidae; genus Melanostigma; species Melanostigma gelatinosum. The sequence continues at coordinate 75,194 of NW_027635244.1, read as the reverse complement.
AAAGTAACAAAAAATATTTTTTTTTCCAAAGTAACTAAAAAAAAATTTTTTTTTCCAAAGTAACTAAAAAAATATTTTTTTTTCCAAAGTAACTAAAAAAATATTTTTTTTTCCAAAGTAACTAAAAATTTTTTTTTTTTTCCAAAGTAACTAAAAAAATATTTTTTTTCCAAAGTAACTAAAAAAATATTTTTTTTTCCCAAAGTAACTAAAAAATTTTTTTTTTTTCCAAAGTAACTAAAAAAAATTTTTTTTTTCCAAAGTAACTAAAAAAATATTTTTTTTTCCAAAGTAACTAAAAAAATATTTTTTTTTCCAAAGTAACTAAAAAAATATTTTTTTTTCCAAAGTAACTAAAAATATTATTTTTTTTCCAAAGTAACTAAAAAAATATTTTTTTTTCCAAAGTAACTAAAAAAATATTTTTTTTCCAAAGTAACTAAAAAAATATTTTTTTTTCCAAAGTAACTAAAAAAATATTTTTTTTTCCAAAGTAACTAAAAAAATATTTTTTTTTCCAAAGTAACTAAAAAAATATTTTTTTTTCCAAAGTAACTAAAAAAATATTTTTTTTTCCAAAGTAACTAAAAAATATTTTTTTTTCCAAAGTAACTAAAAAAATATTTTTTTTTCCAAAGTAACTAAAAAAATATTTTTTTTTCCAAAGTAACTAAAAAAATATTTTTTTTCCAAAGTAACTAAAAAAATATTTTTTTCCAAAGAAACTAAAAAAATATTTTTTTTTCCAAAGTAACTAAAAAAATATTTTTTTTTCCAAAGTAACTAAAAAAATATTTTTTTTTCCAAAGTAACTAAAAAAATATTTTTTTTTCCAAAGTAACTAAAAATATTATTTTTTTTCCAAAGTAACTAAAAAAAATATTTTTTTTCCAAAGTAACTAAAAAAATATTTTTTTTTCCAAAGTAACTAAAAAAATATTTTTTTTTCCAAAGTAACTAAAAATATTATTTTTTTTCCAAAGTAACTAAAAAAATATTTTTTTTCCAAAGTAACAAAAAATATTTTTTTTTCCAAAGTAACTAAAAAAAATTTTTTTTTTCCAAAGTAACTAAAAAAATATTTTTTTTTCCAAAGAAACTAAAAAAAGATTTTTTTTTCCAAAGTAACTAAAAATTTTTTTTTTTTTCCAAAGTAACTAAAAAAATATTTTTTTTCCAAAGTAACTAAAAAAATATTTTTTTTCCCAAAGTAACTAAAAAAGTAACTTTTTTTCCAAAGAAACTAAAAAAATATTTTTTTTTCCAAAGTAACTAAAAAAATATTTTTTTTCCAAAGTAACTAAAAAAATATTTTTTTTTCCAAAGTAACTAAAAAAATAAATTTTTTTCCAAAGTAACTAAAAAAGTTACTTTTTTTTCCAAAGTAACTAAAAAAATATTTTTTTTTCCAAAGTAACTAAAAATTTTTTTTTTTTCCAAAGTAACTAAAAAAATATTTTTTTTCCAAAGTAACTAAAAAAATATTTTTTTTTCCAAAGTAACTAAAAAAAATTTTTTTTTCCAAAGTAACTAAAAAAATATTTTTTTTTTCCAAAGTAACTAAAAAAATATTTTTTTTCCAAAGTAACTAAAAAAATATTTTTTTCCCAAAGTAACTAAAAAAATATTTTTTTTTCCAAAGTAACTAAAAAAATATTTTTTTTTCCAAAGTAACTAAAAAAATATTTTTTTTTCCAAAGTAACTAAAAAAATATTTTTTTTTCCAAAGTAACTAAAAAAATATTTTTTTTTCCAAAGTAACTAAAAAAATATTTTTTTTTCCAAAGTAACTAAAAAAATATTTTTTTTTCCAAAGTAACTAAAAAAATATTTTTTTTTCCAAAGTAACTAAAAAAATATTTTTTTTTCCAAAGTAACTAAAAAAATATTTTTTTTTCCAAAGTAACTAAAAAAATATTTTTTTTTCCAAAGTAACTAAAAAAATATTTTTTTTTCCAAAGTAACTAAAAAAATATTTTTTTTTCCAAAGTAACTAAAAAAATATTTTTTTTTCCAAAGTAACTAAAAAAATATTTTTTTTCCAAAGTAACTAAAAAAATATTTTTTTCCACAGAAACTAAAAAAATATTTTTTTTTCCAAAGTAACTAAAAAAATATTTTTTTTTCCAAAGTAACTAAAAAAATATTTTTTTTTCCAAAGTAACTAAAAAAATATTTTTTTTTCCAAAGTAACTAAAAATATTATTTTTTTTCCAAAGTAACTAAAAAAATTTTTTTTTTCCAAAGTAACTAAAAAAATATTTTTTTTTCCAAAGTAACTAAAAAAATATTTTTTTTTTCCCAAAGTAACTAAAAAAATATTTCTTTTTTTTCCAAAGTAACTAAAAAAATATTTTTTTTCCAAAGTAACTAAAAAAATATTTTTTTCCACAGAAACTAAAAAAATATTTTTTTTTCCAAAGTAACTAAAAAAATATTTTTTTTTCCAAAGTAACTAAAAATATTATTTTTTTTCCAAAGTAACTAAAAAAAATTTTTTTTTCCAAAGTAACTAAAAAAATATTTTTTTTTCCAAAGTAACTAAAAAAATATTTTTTTTTTCCCAAAGTAACTAAAAAAATATTTCTTTTTCCAAAGAAACTAAAAAAATATTTTTTTTTCCAAAGTAACTAAAAAAATATTTTTTTTTCCAAAGTAACTAAAAAAATATTTTTTTTTCCAAAGAAACTAAAAAAATATTTTTTTTTCCAAAGTAACTAAAAAAATTTTTTTTTTCCAAAGTAACTAAAAAAATATTTTTTTTCCAAAGTAACTAAAAAAATTTTTTTTTTTCCAAAGTAACTAAAAAAATATTTTTTTTTCCAAAGTAACTAAAAAAATATTTTTTTTTCCAAAGTAACTAAAAAAATATTTTTTTTTTCCAAAGTAACTAAAAATATTATTTTTTTTCCAAAGTAACTAAAAAAATATTTTTTTTTCCAAAGTAACTAAAAAAATATTTTTTTTTCCAAAGTAACTAAAAAAATATTTTTTTTTCCAAAGTAACTAAAAAAATATTTTTTTTTCCAAAGTAACTAAAAAAATATTTTTTTTTCCAAAGTAACTAAAAAAATATTTTTTTTTCCAAAGTAACTAAAAAAATATTTTTTTTCCAAAGTAACTAAAAAAATATTTTTTTCCAAAGAAACTAAAAAAATATTTTTTTTTCCAAAGTAACTAAAAAAATATTTTTTTTTCCAAAGTAACTAAAAAAATATTTTTTTTTCCAAAGTAACTAAAAAAATATTTTTTTTTCCAAAGTAACTAAAAATATTATTTTTTTTCCAAAGTAACTAAAAAAAATATTTTTTTTCCAAAGTAACTAAAAAAAAATTTTTTTTTCCAAAGTAACTAAAAAAATATTTTTTTTTCCAAAGTAACTAAAAATATTATTTTTTTTCCAAAGTAACTAAAAAAATATTATTTTTTTTCCAAAGTAACTAAAAAAAATATTTTTTTTCCAAAGTAACTAAAAAAATATTTTTTTTTCCAAAGTAACTAAAAAAATATTTTTTTTCCCAAAGTAACTAAAAAAGTAACTTTTTTTCCAAAGAAACTAAAAAAATATTTTTTTTTCCAAAGTAACTAAAAAAATATTTTTTTTCCAAAGTAACTAAAAAAATATTTTTTTTTCCAAAGTAACTAAAAAAATAAATTTTTTTCCAAAGTAACTAAAAAAGTTACTTTTTTTTCCAAAGTAACTAAAAAAATATTTTTTTTTCCAAAGTAACTAAAATTTTTTTTTTTTTCCAAAGTAACTAAAAAAATATTTTTTTTCCAAAGTAACTAAAAAAATATTTTTTTTTCCAAAGTAACTAAAAAAATTTTTTTTTTCCAAAGTAACTAAAAAAATATTTTTTTTCCAAAGTAACTAAAAAAATATTTTTTTTTCCAAAGTAACTAAAAAAATATTTTTTTTTCCAAAGTAACTAAAAAAATATTTTTTTCCCAAAGTAACTAAAAAAGTAACTTTTTTTCCAAAGAAACTAAAAAAATATTTTTTTTTCCAAAGTAACTAAAAAAGTAATTTTTTTTCCAAAGTAACTAAAAAAGTAATTTTTTTTACAAAGTAACTAAAAAAGTAACTTTTTTTCCAAAGTAACTAAAAAAGTCGTTTAAGAGAATAAAAAAGAGACAATGCCAGTAAAGTGCTGAAAGCTGCAGATATTCATGAAATTGACATCAGACTGTGAAATCAACTGTCCTGAGCCTCTTTGCTGAAGAAAATCTTAGAAACTTTGTTTACTTTCACAAAATCCACTTTTGGCCTCCTGAAACGTCTGCCTGAAACGTCGTTTAAGAGCATAAAAAAAGAGACAATGCCAGTAAAGTTCTGAAAGCTGCAGATATTCATGAAATTGACACCAGACTGTGAAAGCACCAGACAAATCAACTGTCCTGAGCCACTTTTCTGAAGAAAATCTTTGAAACTATGTTTACTTTCACAAAACCAACTTTTGACTTCCTCTCTGCCTGAAACGTCGTTTAAGAGCATAAAAAAAGTGAAAATGCCAGTAAAGTTCTGAAAGTTGCAGATATTCATGAAATTGACAGACTGTGAAAGCAACTGTCCTGAGCCACTTTTCTGAAGAACATCTTTGAAACTATGTTTACTCTCACAAAATCCACTTTTGGCCTCCTCTCTGCCTGAAACGTCGTTTAAGAGCATAAAAAAAGAGACAATGCCAGTAAAGTTCTGAAAGCTGCAGATATTCATGAAATTGACACCAGACTGTCATAGTATCAAACGGCCATAGTATAGCATGTCGAAAAAAGGTCATAGTATAGCATGTGGAAAAAAGTCAAAAACGGTCACAGTATAGCATGTCGAAAAAAGTCAAAAACGGTCATAGTATAGCATGTCGAAAAAAGTCAAAAACGGCCATAGTATAGCATGTCGAAAAAAGTCAAAAACAGCCATAGTATAGCAAGTCAAAAACAGCCATAGTATAGCATCTCGAAAAAAGTCAAAAACGGTCATAGTATAGCATGTCGAAAAAAGTCAAAAACGGTCATAGTATAGCATGTCGAAAAAAGTCAAAAAAGGTCATAGTATAGCATGTGGAAAAAAGTCAAAAACGGTCACAGTATAGCATGTCGAAAAAAGTAAAAAACGGTCATAGTATAGCATGTCGAAAAAAGTCAAAAACGGCCATAGTATAGCATGTCGAAAAAAGTCAAAAACAGTCATACTATAGCAAGTCAAAAACAGTCAAAAACGGTCATAGTATAGCATGTCGAAAAAAGTCAAAAACGGTAATAGTATAGCATGTCGAAAAAAGGTCATAGTATAGCATTTGGAAAAAAGTCAAAAACGGTCACAGTATAGCATGTCGAAAAAAGTCAAAAACGGTAATAGTATAGCATGTCGAAAAAAGGTCATAGCATGTGGAAAAAAGTCAAAAACGGTCACAGTATAGCATGTCGAAAAAAGTCAAAAACGGTCATAGTATAGCATGTCGAAAAAAGTCAAAAACGGTCATAGTATAGCATGTGGAAAAAAGTCAAAAACGGTCACAGTATAGCATGTGGAAAAAAGTCAAAAACGGTCACAGTATAGCATGTCGAAAAAAGTCAAAAACAGCCATAGAATAGCAAGTCAAAAACAGCCATAGTATAGCATGTCAAAAAAAGTCAAAAACGGTCATAGTATAGCATGTCGAAAAAAGTCAAAAAACGTCATTGTATAGCATGTGGAAAAAAGTCAAAAACGGTCACAGTATAGCATGTCGAAAAAAGAAAAAACAGCCATACTATAGCAAGTCGAAAACAGCCATAGTATAGCATGTCGAAAAAAGGTCATAGTATAGCATGTGGAAAAAAGTCAAAAACGGTCACAGTATAGCATGTCGAAAAAAGTCAAAAACGGTCATAGTATAGCATGTCGAAAAAAGTCAAAAACGGCCATAGTATAGCATGTCGAAAAAAGTCAAAAACAGCCATAGTATAGCAAGTCAAAAACAGCCATAGTATAGCATGTCGAAAAAAGTCAAAAACGGTCATAGTATAGCATGTCGAAAAAAGTCATAGTATAGCATGTCGAAAAAAGGTCATAGTATAGCATGTGGAAAAAAGTCAAAAACGGTCACAGTATAGCATGTGGAAAAAAGTCAAAAACAGCCATAGTATAGCATGTGGAAAAAAGTCAAAAACGGTCACAGTATAGCATGTCGAAAAAAGTCAAAAACGGTCATAGCATAGCATGTCGAAAAAAGTCAAAAACGGCCATAGTATAGCATGTGGAAAAAAGTCAAAAACGGTCACAGTATAGCATGTCGAAAAAAGTCAAAAACGGTCATAGTATAGCATGTCGAAAAAAGGTCATAGTATAGCATGTGGAAAAAAGTCAAAAACGGTCACAGTATAGCATGTCGAAAAAAGTCAAAAACAGCCATAGAATAGCAAGTCAAAAACAGCCATAGTATAGCATGTCGAAAAAAGTAAAAAACAGTCATACTATAGCAAGTCAAAAACAGTCATAGTATAGCATGTCGAAAAAAGGTCATAGTATAGCATGTGGAAAAAAGTCAAAAACGGTCACAGTATAGCATGTCGAAAAAAGTCAAAAACGGTCATTGTATAGCATGTCGAAAAAAGGTCATAGTATAGCATGTGGAAAAAAGTCAAAAACGGTCACAGTATAGCATGTCGAAAAAAGTCAAAAACAGCCATAGAATAGCAAGTCAAAAACAGCCATAGTATAGCATGTGGAAAAAAGTCAAAAACGGTCACAGTATAGCATGTCGAAAAAAGTCAAAAACAGTCATACTATAGCAAGTCGAAAACAGCCATAGTATAGCATGTCGAAAAAAGGTCATAGTATAGCATGTGGAAAAAAGTCAAAAACGGTCACAGTATAGCATGTCGAAAAAAGTTAAAAACGGTCGTAGTATAGCATGTCAAAAAAAGTCAAAAACAGCCATAGTATAGCATGTCGAAAAAAGAAAAAACGGTCATAGTATAGCATGTCGAAAAAAGTCAAAAACAGTCGTACTATATATAGCAAGTCGAAAACAGCCATAGTATAGCATGTCGAAAAAAAGGTCATAGTATAGCATTGTGGAAAAAAGTCAAAAACGGTCACAGTATAGCATGTCGAAAAAAGTCAAAAACGGTCATAGTATAGCATGTGGAAAAAAATCAAAAACAGCCATAGTATAGCATGTCGAAAAAAGGTCATAGTATAGCATGTCGAAAAAAGTCAAAAACGGCCATAGTATAGCAAGTCGAAAACAGCCATAGTATAGCATGTCGAAAAACGGTCACAGTATAGCATGTCGAAAAAAGTCAAAAACAGCCATAGAATAGCAAGTCAAAAACAGCCATAGTATAGCATGTCGAAAAAAGTCAAAAACAGCCATAGTATAGCATGTCGAAAAAAGTCAAAAACGGCCATAGTATAGCATGTCGAAAAAAAGTCAAAAACGGCCATAGTATAGCATGTCGAAAAAAGTCAAAAACAGCCATAGTATAGCAAGTCAAAAACAGCCATAGTATAGCATGTCGAAAAAAGTCAAAAACGGTCATAGTATAGCATGTCGAAAAAAGGTCATAGTATAGCATGTGGAAAAAAGTCAAAAACGGTCACAGTATAGCATGTCGAAGAAAGTCAAAAACGGTCATAGTATAGCATGTGGAAAAAAGTAAAATATAGTCATAGTATAACGTGTCGAAAAATGTCAAAAACGGTCGTAGTATAGCATGTCGAAAAAAGTCGAAAACAGCCAAAGTATAGCATGTCTAAAAAAGTAAAATATAGTGATAGTATAGCGTGTCGGAAAAAGTCAAACACGACCACAGTATAGCATGTCGAAAAAAGTCAAAAACGGTAATAGTATAGCATGTCGAAAAAAGGTCATAGTATAGCATGTGGAAAAAAGTCAAAAACGGTCACAGTATAGCATGTCGAAAAAAGTCAAAAACGGTAATAGTATAGCATGTCAAAAACAGCCATAGTATAGCATGTCAAAAAAAGTCAAAAACGGTCATAGTATAGCATGTCGAAAAAAGTCAAAAAACGTCATAGTATAGCATGTGGAAAAAAGTCAAAAACAGCCATAGTATAGCAAGTCAAAAACAGCCATAGTATAGCATGTCGAAAAAAGTCAAAAACGGTCATAGTATAGCATGTCGAAAAAAGTCATAGTATAGCATGTCGAAAAAAGGTCATAGTATAGCATGTGGAAAAAAGTCAAAAACGGTCACAGTATAGCATGTCGAAGAAAGTCAAAAACGGTCATAGTATAGCATGTGGAAAAAAGTAAAATATAGTCATAGTATAACGTGTCGAAAAATGTCAAAAACGGTCGTAGTATAGCATGTCGAAAAAAGGTCACAGTATAGCATGTCGAAAAAAGCCAGAAACGGCAATAGTATAGCATGTCGGAAAAAGTCAAAAATGGTCATAGTATAGCAAGTCGAAAAGAGCCAAAGTATAGCATGTCGAAAAAAGTAAAATATAGTGATAGTATAGCGTGTCGGAAAAAGTCAAACACGACCACAGTATAGCATGTCGAAAAAGATAAAAACGGTCATAGTATAGCATGTCAAAAAAAGTCATAAACAGTCATACTAAAGCAAGTCAAAAACAGCCATAGTATAGCATGTCGAAAAAAGTCAAAAGCAGTCATAGTATAGCATGTCGAAAAAAGTCAAAAACGGTCACAGTATAGCATGTCGAAAAAGTCAAAAACGGTCATAGTATAGCATATCGAAAAAAGTCAAAAACAGCCATAGTATAGCATGTCGAAAAAGTCAAAAACGGTCATAGTATAGCATGTCGAAAAAAGTCAAAAACAGTCATAGTATAGCATGTCGAAAAAAGTCAAAAACAGCCATAGTTTAGCATGTCGAAAAAAGTCAAAAACGGTCATAGTATAGCATGTCGAAAAAAGTCAAAAACGGTCATAGTATAGCATGTCGAAAAAAGTCAAAAACGGTCATAGTATAGCATGTCGAAAAAAGTCAAAAAAGGTCATAGTATAGCATGTGGAAAAAAAGTCAAAAACGGTCACAGTATAGCATGTCGAAAAAAGTCAAAAACGGTCATAGTATAGCATGTCGAAAAAAGGTCATAGTATAGCATGTGGAAAAAAGTCAAAAACGGTCACAGTATAGCATGTCGAAAAAAGTCAAAAACGGTCATAGTATAGCATGTCGAAAAAGGTCAAAAACGGCCATAGTATAGCATGTCGAAAAAAGTCAAAAACAGCCATAGTATAGCAAGTCAAAAACAGCCATAGTATAGCATGTTGAAAAAAGTCAAAAACGGTCATACTATAGCAAGCCAAAAACAGTCATAGTATAGCATGTGGAAAAAAGTCAAAAACGGTCACAGTATAGCATGTCGAAAAAAGTCAAAAACGGTAATAGTATAGCATGTCGAAAAAAGGTCATAGTATAGCATGTGGAAAAAAGTCAAAAACGGTCACAGTATAGCATGTCGAAAAAAGTCAAAAACGGTAATAGTATAGCATGTCGAAAAAAGGTCATAGTATAGCATGTGGAAAAAAGTCAAAAACGGCCATAGTATAGCATGTCGAAAAAAGTCAAAAACAGTCATAGTATAGCATGTCGAAAAAAGTCTAAAACGGCCATAGTATAGCATGTCGAAAAAAGTCAAAAACAGCCATAGTATAGCATGTCGAAAAAAGGTCATAGTATAGCATGTGGAAAAAAAAAAAAAAATTTCCAAAGAAACTAAAAAAATATTTTTTTTTTCCAAAGTAACTAAAAAAATATTTTTTTTTCCAAAGTTAACTAAAAAAATATTTTTTTTTCCAAAGTAACTAAAAAAATAATTTTTTTTCCAAAGTATCTAAAAAAATATTTTTTTTTCCAAAGAAACTAAAAAAATATTTTTTTTTCCAAAGTAACTAAAAAAAAAAAAATTTTCCAAAGTAACTAAAAAAATATTTTTTTTCCAAAGAAACTAAAAAAATATTTTTTTTTCCAAAGTAACTAAAAAAATATTTTTTTTTCCAAAGTAACTAAAAAAATATTTTTTTTTCCAAAGTAACTAAAAAATTTTTTTTTTTCCAAAGTAACTAAAAAAATATTTTTTTTTCCAAAGTAACTAAAAAATATATTTTTTTTCCAAAGAAACTAAAAAAATATTTTTTTTTCCAAAGTAACTAAAAAATATTTTTTTTTCCAAAGTAACTAAAAAATATTTTTTTTTCCAAAGTAACTAAAAAAATATTTTTTTTTCCAAAGTAACTAAAAAAATATTTTTTTTTCCAAAGTAACTAAAAAAATATTTTTTTTTCCAAAGTAACTAAAAAAATATTTTTTTTTCCAAAGTAACTAAAAAAATATTTTTTTTTCCAAAGTAACTAAAAAAATATTTTTTTTTCCAAAGTAACTAAAAAAATATTTTTTTTTCCAAAGTAACTAAAAAAATATTTTTTTTTCCAAAGTAACTAAAAAATTATTTTTTTTTCCAAAGTAACTAAAAAAATATTTTTTTTTCCAAAGTAACTAAAAAAATATTTTTTTTCCAAAGTAACTAAAAAAATATTTTTTTTTCCAAAGAAACTAAAAAAATATTTTTTTTTCCAAAGTAACTAAAAAAAAAAAAATTTTTCCAAAGAAACTAAAAAAATATTTTTTTTTCCAAAGTTAACTAAAAAAATATTTTTTTTTCCAAAGTAACTAAAAAAATAATTTTTTTTCCAAAGTATCTAAAAAAATATTTTTTTTTCCAAAGAAACTAAAAAAATATTTTTTTTTCCAAAGTAACTAAAAAAAAAAAAATTTTCCAAAGTAACTAAAAAAATATTTTTTTTTCCAAAGTAACTAAAAAAATAATTTTTTTTCCAAAGTAACTAAAAAAATATTTTTTTTTCCAAAGAAACTAAAAAAAAATTTTTTTTCCCAAAGTAACTAAAAAAATATTTTTTTTTCCAAAGTAACTAAAAAAATATTTTTTTTTCCAAAGTAACTAAAAAAATATTTTTTTTCCAAAGTAACTAAAAAAATATTTTTTTTTCCAAAGAAACTAAAAAAATATTTTTTTTTCCAAAGTAACTAAAAAATATTTTTTTTTCCAAAGTAACTAAAAAAAAATATTTTTTTCCAAAGTAACTAAAAAAAATATTTTTTTTCCAAAGAAACTAAAAAAATATTTTTTTTTCCAAAGTAACTAAAAAATATTTTTTTTCCAAAGTAACTAAAAAAATATTTTTTTTTCCAAAGTAACTAAAAAAATATTTTTTTTTCCAAAGTAACTAAAAAAATATTTTTTTTTCCAAAGTAACTAAAAAAATATTTTTTTTTCCAAAGTAACTAAAAAAATATTTTTTTTTCCAAAGTAACTAAAAAAATATTTTTTTTTCCAAAGTAACTAAAAAAATATTTTTTTTTCCAAAGTAACTAAAAAATTATTTTTTTTTCCAAAGTAACTAAAAAAATATTTTTTTTTCCAAAGTAACTAAAAAAATATTTTTTTTCCAAAGTAACTAAAAAAATATTTTTTTTTCCAAAGAAACTAAAAAAATATTTTTTTTTCCAAAGTAACTAAAAAAAAAAAAATTTTTCCAAAGAAACTAAAAAAATATTTTTTTTTCCAAAGTTAACTAAAAAAATATTTTTTTTTCCAAAGTAACTAAAAAAATAATTTTTTTTCCAAAGTATCTAAAAAAATATTTTTTTTTCCAAAGAAACTAAAAAAATATTTTTTTTTCCAAAGTAACTAAAAAAAAAAAAATTTTCCAAAGTAACTAAAAAAATATTTTTTTTTCCAAAGTAACTAAAAAAATATTTTTTTTTCCAAAGTAACTAAAAAAATATTTTTTTTTCCAAAGTAACTAAAAAAATATTTTTTTTTCCAAAGAAACTAAAAAAATATTTTTTTTTCCAAAGTAACTAAAAAAATATTTTTTTTTCCAAAGTAACTAAAAAAATATTTTTTTTCCAAAGTAACTAAAAAAATATTTTTTTTTCCAAAGAAACTAAAAAAATATTTTTTTTTCCAAAGTAACTAAAAAAAAAAAAAATTTTCCAAAGAAACTAAAAAAATATTTTTTTTTCCAAAGTAACTAAAAAATATTTTTTTTTCCAAAGTAACTAAAAAAAAATATTTTTTTCCAAAGTAACAAAAAAAATTTTTTTTTCCAAAGTAACTAAAAAAATAATTTTTTTTCCAAAGTAACTAAAAAAATATTTTTTTTTCCAAAGAAACTAAAAAAAAATTTTTTTTTCCAAAGTAACTAAAAAAATATTTTTTTTCCCAAAGTAACTAAAAAAATATTTTTTTTTTCCAAAGTAACTAAAAAAATATTTTTTTTCCCAAAGAAACTAAAAAAATATTTTTTTTTCCAAAGTAACTAAAAAAAATATTTTTTTTCCAAAGAAACTAAAAAAATATTTTTTTTTCCAAAGTAACTAAAAAATATTTTTTTTCCAAAGTAACTAAAAAAATATTTTTTTTTCCAAAGTAACTAAAAAAATATTTTTTTTTCCAAAGTAACTAAAAAAATATTTTTTTTTCCAAAGTAACTAAAAAAATATTTTTTTTTCCAAAGTAACTAAAAAAATATTTTTTTTCCAAAGTAACTAAAAAAATATTTTTTTTTCCAAAGAAACTAAAAAAATATTTTTTTTTCCAAAGTAACTAAAAAAAAAAAAAATTTTCCAAAGAAACTAAAAAAAATTTTTTTTTCCAAAGTAACTAAAAAATATTTTTTTTTCCAAAGTAACTAAAAAAGTAATTTTTTTTCCAAAGTAACTAAAAAAGTAATTTTTTTTACAAAGTAACTAAAAAAGTAACTTTTTTTCCAAAGTAACTAAAAAAGTCGTTTAAGAGAATAAAAAAGAGACAATGCCAGTAAAGTGCTGAAAGCTGCAGATATTCATGAAATTGACATCAGACTGTGAAATCAACTGTCCTGAGCCTCTTTGCTGAAGAAAATCTTAGAAACTTTGTTTACTTTCACAAAATCCACTTTTGGCCTCCTGAAACGTCTGCCTGAAACGTCGTTTAAGAGCATAAAAAAAGAGACAATGCCAGTAAAGTTCTGAAAGCTGCAGATATTCATGAAATTGACACCAGACTGTGAAAGCACCAGACAAATCAACTGTCCTGAGCCACTTTTCTGAAGAAAATCTTTGAAACTATGTTTACTTTCACAAAACCAACTTTTGACTTCCTCTCTGCCTGAAACGTCGTTTAAGAGCATAAAAAAAGTGAAAATGCCAGTAAAGTTCTGAAAGTTGCAGATATTCATGAAATTGACAGACTGTGAAAGCAACTGTCCTGAGCCACTTTTCTGAAGAACATCTTTGAAACTATGTTTACTCTCACAAAATCCACTTTTGGCCTCCTCTCTGCCTGAAACGTCGTTTAAGAGCATAAAAAAAGAGACAATGCCAGTAAAGTTCTGAAAGCTGCAGATATTCATGAAATTGACACCAGACTGTCATAGTATCAAACGGCCATAGTATAGCATGTCGAAAAAAGGTCATAGTATAGCATGTGGAAAAAAGTCAAAAACGGTCACAGTATAGCATGTCGAAAAAAGTCAAAAACGGTCATAGTATAGCATGTCGAAAAAAGTCAAAAACGGCCATAGTATAGCATGTCGAAAAAAGTCAAAAACAGCCATAGTATAGCAAGTCAAAAACAGCCATAGTATAGCATCTCGAAAAAAGTCAAAAACGGTCATAGTATAGCATGTCGAAAAAAGTCAAAAACGGTCATAGTATAGCATGTCGAAAAAAGTCAAAAAAGGTCATAGTATAGCATGTGGAAAAAAGTCAAAAACGGTCACAGTATAGCATGTCGAAAAAAGTAAAAAACGGTCATAGTATAGCATGTCGAAAAAAGTCAAAAACGGCCATAGTATAGCATGTCGAAAAAAGTCAAAAACAGTCATACTATAGCAAGTCAAAAACAGTCAAAAACGGTCATAGTATAGCATGTCGAAAAAAGTCAAAAACGGTAATAGTATAGCATGTCGAAAAAAGGTCATAGTATAGCATTTGGAAAAAAGTCAAAAACGGTCACAGTATAGCATGTCGAAAAAAGTCAAAAACGGTAATAGTATAGCATGTCGAAAAAAGGTCATAGCATGTGGAAAAAAGTCAAAAACGGTCACAGTATAGCATGTCGAAAAAAGTCAAAAACGGTCATAGTATAGCATGTCGAAAAAAGTCAAAAACGGTCATAGTATAGCATGTGGAAAAAAGTCAAAAACGGTCACAGTATAGCATGTGGAAAAAAGTCAAAAACGGTCACAGTATAGCATGTCGAAAAAAGTCAAAAACAGCCATAGAATAGCAAGTCAAAAACAGCCATAGTATAGCATGTCAAAAAAAGTCAAAAACGGTCATAGTATAGCATGTCGAAAAAAGTCAAAAAACGTCATTGTATAGCATGTGGAAAAAAGTCAAAAACGGTCACAGTATAGCATGTCGAAAAAAGAAAAAACAGCCATACTATAGCAAGTCGAAAACAGCCATAGTATAGCATGTCGAAAAAAGGTCATAGTATAGCATGTGGAAAAAAGTCAAAAACGGTCACAGTATAGCATGTCGAAAAAAGTCAAAAACGGTCATAGTATAGCATGTCGAAAAAAGTCAAAAACGGCCATAGTATAGCATGTCGAAAAAAGTCAAAAACAGCCATAGTATAGCAAGTCAAAAACAGCCATAGTATAGCATGTCGAAAAAAGTCAAAAACGGTCATAGTATAGCATGTCGAAAAAAGTCATAGTATAGCATGTCGAAAAAAGGTCATAGTATAGCATGTGGAAAAAAGTCAAAAACGGTCACAGTATAGCATGTGGAAAAAAGTCAAAAACAGCCATAGTATAGCATGTGGAAAAAAGTCAAAAACGGTCACAGTATAGCATGTCGAAAAAAGTCAAAAACGGTCATAGCATAGCATGTCGAAAAAAGTCAAAAACGGCCATAGTATAGCATGTGGAAAAAAGTCAAAAACGGTCACAGTATAGCATGTCGAAAAAAGTCAAAAACGGTCATAGTATAGCATGTCGAAAAAAGGTCATAGTATAGCATGTGGAAAAAAGTCAAAAACGGTCACAGTATAGCATGTCGAAAAAAGTCAAAAACAGCCATAGAATAGCAAGTCAAAAACAGCCATAGTATAGCATGTCGAAAAAAGTAAAAAACAGTCATACTATAGCAAGTCAAAAACAGTCATAGTATAGCATGTCGAAAAAAGGTCATAGTATAGCATGTGGAAAAAAGTCAAAAACGGTCACAGTATAGCATGTCGAAAAAAGTCAAAAACGGTCATTGTATAGCATGTCGAAAAAAGGTCATAGTATAGCATGTGGAAAAAAGTCAAAAACGGTCACAGTATAGCATGTCGAAAAAAGTCAAAAACAGCCATAGAATAGCAAGTCAAAAACAGCCATAGTATAGCATGTGGAAAAAAGTCAAAAACGGTCACAGTATAGCATGTCGAAAAAAGTCAAAAACAGTCATACTATAGCAAGTCGAAAACAGCCATAGTATAGCATGTCGAAAAAAGGTCATAGTATAGCATGTGGAAAAAAGTCAAAAACGGTCACAGTATAGCATGTCGAAAAAAGTTAAAAACGGTCGTAGTATAGCATGTCAAAAAAAGTCAAAAACAGCCATAGTATAGCATGTCGAAAAAAGAAAAAACGGTCATAGTATAGCATGTCGAAAAAAGTCAAAAACAGTCGTACTATATATAGCAAGTCGAAAACAGCCATAGTATAGCATGTCGAAAAAAAGGTCATAGTATAGCATTGTGGAAAAAAGTCAAAAACGGTCACAGTATAGCATGTCGAAAAAAGTCAAAAACGGTCATAGTATAGCATGTGGAAAAAAATCAAAAACAGCCATAGTATAGCATGTCGAAAAAAGGTCATAGTATAGCATGTCGAAAAAAGTCAAAAACGGCCATAGTATAGCAAGTCGAAAACAGCCATAGTATAGCATGTCGAAAAACGGTCACAGTATAGCATGTCGAAAAAAGTCAAAAACAGCCATAGAATAGCAAGTCAAAAACAGCCATAGTATAGCATGTCGAAAAAAGTCAAAAACAGCCATAGTATAGCATGTCGAAAAAAGTCAAAAACGGCCATAGTATAGCATGTCGAAAAAAAGTCAAAAACGGCCATAGTATAGCATGTCGAAAAAAGTCAAAAACAGCCATAGTATAGCAAGTCAAAAACAGCCATAGTATAGCATGTCGAAAAAAGTCAAAAACGGTCATAGTATAGCATGTCGAAAAAAGGTCATAGTATAGCATGTGGAAAAAAGTCAAAAACGGTCACAGTATAGCATGTCGAAGAAAGTCAAAAACGGTCATAGTATAGCATGTGGAAAAAAGTAAAATATAGTCATAGTATAACGTGTCGAAAAATGTCAAAAACGGTCGTAGTATAGCATGTCGAAAAAAGTCGAAAACAGCCAAAGTATAGCATGTCTAAAAAAGTAAAATATAGTGATAGTATAGCGTGTCGGAAAAAGTCAAACACGACCACAGTATAGCATGTCGAAAAAAGTCAAAAACGGTAATAGTATAGCATGTCGAAAAAAGGTCATAGTATAGCATGTGGAAAAAAGTCAAAAACGGTCACAGTATAGCATGTCGAAAAAAGTCAAAAACGGTAATAGTATAGCATGTCAAAAACAGCCATAGTATAGCATGTCAAAAAAAGTCAAAAACGGTCATAGTATAGCATGTCGAAAAAAGTCAAAAAACGTCATAGTATAGCATGTGGAAAAAAGTCAAAAACAGCCATAGTATAGCAAGTCAAAAACAGCCATAGTATAGCATGTCGAAAAAAGTCAAAAACGGTCATAGTATAGCATGTCGAAAAAAGTCATAGTATAGCATGTCGAAAAAAGGTCATAGTATAGCATGTGGAAAAAAGTCAAAAACGGTCACAGTATAGCATGTCGAAGAAAGTCAAAAACGGTCATAGTATAGCATGTGGAAAAAAGTAAAATATAGTCATAGTATAACGTGTCGAAAAATGTCAAAAACGGTCGTAGTATAGCATGTCGAAAAAAGGTCACAGTATAGCATGTCGAAAAAAGCCAGAAACGGCAATAGTATAGCATGTCGGAAAAAGTCAAAAATGGTCATAGTATAGCAAGTCGAAAAGAGCCAAAGTATAGCATGTCGAAAAAAGTAAAATATAGTGATAGTATAGCGTGTCGGAAAAAGTCAAACACGACCACAGTATAGCATGTCGAAAAAGATAAAAACGGTCATAGTATAGCATGTCAAAAAAAGTCATAAACAGTCATACTAAAGCAAGTCAAAAACAGCCATAGTATAGCATGTCGAAAAAAGTCAAAAGCAGTCATAGTATAGCATGTCGAAAAAAGTCAAAAACGGTCACAGTATAGCATGTCGAAAAAGTCAAAAACGGTCATAGTATAGCATATCGAAAAAAGTCAAAAACAGCCATAGTATAGCATGTCGAAAAAGTCAAAAACGGTCATAGTATAGCATGTCGAAAAAAGTCAAAAACAGTCATAGTATAGCATGTCGAAAAAAGTCAAAAACAGCCATAGTTTAGCATGTCGAAAAAAGTCAAAAACGGTCATAGTATAGCATGTCGAAAAAAGTCAAAAACGGTCATAGTATAGCATGTCGAAAAAAGTCAAAAACGGTCATAGTATAGCATGTCGAAAAAAGTCAAAAAAGGTCATAGTATAGCATGTGGAAAAAAAGTCAAAAACGGTCACAGTATAGCATGTCGAAAAAAGTCAAAAACGGTCATAGTATAGCATGTCGAAAAAAGGTCATAGTATAGCATGTGGAAAAAAGTCAAAAACGGTCACAGTATAGCATGTCGAAAAAAGTCAAAAACGGTCATAGTATAGCATGTCGAAAAAGGTCAAAAACGGCCATAGTATAGCATGTCGAAAAAAGTCAAAAACAGCCATAGTATAGCAAGTCAAAAACAGCCATAGTATAGCATGTTGAAAAAAGTCAAAAACGGTCATACTATAGCAAGCCAAAAACAGTCATAGTATAGCATGTGGAAAAAAGTCAAAAACGGTCACAGTATAGCATGTCGAAAAAAGTCAAAAACGGTAATAGTATAGCATGTCGAAAAAAGGTCATAGTATAGCATGTGGAAAAAAGTCAAAAACGGTCACAGTATAGCATGTCGAAAAAAGTCAAAAACGGTAATAGTATAGCATGTCGAAAAAAGGTCATAGTATAGCATGTGGAAAAAAGTCAAAAACGGCCATAGTATAGCATGTCGAAAAAAGTCAAAAACAGTCATAGTATAGCATGTCGAAAAAAGTCTAAAACGGCCATAGTATAGCATGTCGAAAAAAGTCAAAAACAGCCATAGTATAGCATGTCGAAAAAAGGTCATAGTATAGCATGTGGAAAAAAAAAAAAAAATTTCCAAAGAAACTAAAAAAATATTTTTTTTTTCCAAAGTAACTAAAAAAATATTTTTTTTTCCAAAGTTAACTAAAAAAATATTTTTTTTTCCAAAGTAACTAAAAAAATAATTTTTTTTCCAAAGTATCTAAAAAAATATTTTTTTTTCCAAAGAAACTAAAAAAATATTTTTTTTTCCAAAGTAACTAAAAAAAAAAAAATTTTCCAAAGTAACTAAAAAAATATTTTTTTTCCAAAGAAACTAAAAAAATATTTTTTTTTCCAAAGTAACTAAAAAAATATTTTTTTTTCCAAAGTAACTAAAAAAATATTTTTTTTTCCAAAGTAACTAAAAAATTTTTTTTTTTCCAAAGTAACTAAAAAAATATTTTTTTTTCCAAAGTAACTAAAAAATATATTTTTTTTCCAAAGAAACTAAAAAAATATTTTTTTTTCCAAAGTAACTAAAAAATATTTTTTTTTCCAAAGTAACTAAAAAATATTTTTTTTTCCAAAGTAACTAAAAAAATATTTTTTTTTCCAAAGTAACTAAAAAAATATTTTTTTTTCCAAAGTAACTAAAAAAATATTTTTTTTTCCAAAGTAACTAAAAAAATATTTTTTTTTCCAAAGTAACTAAAAAAATATTTTTTTTTCCAAAGTAACTAAAAAAATATTTTTTTTTCCAAAGTAACTAAAAAAATATTTTTTTTTCCAAAGTAACTAAAAAAATATTTTTTTTTCCAAAGTAACTAAAAAATTATTTTTTTTTCCAAAGTAACTAAAAAAATATTTTTTTTTCCAAAGTAACTAAAAAAATATTTTTTTTCCAAAGTAACTAAAAAAATATTTTTTTTTCCAAAGAAACTAAAAAAATATTTTTTTTTCCAAAGTAACTAAAAAAAAAAAAATTTTTCCAAAGAAACTAAAAAAATATTTTTTTTTCCAAAGTTAACTAAAAAAATATTTTTTTTTCCAAAGTAACTAAAAAAATAATTTTTTTTCCAAAGTATCTAAAAAAATATTTTTTTTTCCAAAGAAACTAAAAAAATATTTTTTTTTCCAAAGTAACTAAAAAAAAAAAAATTTTCCAAAGTAACTAAAAAAATATTTTTTTTTCCAAAGTAACTAAAAAAATAATTTTTTTTCCAAAGTAACTAAAAAAATATTTTTTTTTCCAAAGAAACTAAAAAAAAATTTTTTTTCCCAAAGTAACTAAAAAAATATTTTTTTTTCCAAAGTAACTAAAAAAATATTTTTTTTTCCAAAGTAACTAAAAAAATATTTTTTTTCCAAAGTAACTAAAAAAATATTTTTTTTTCCAAAGAAACTAAAAAAATATTTTTTTTTCCAAAGTAACTAAAAAATATTTTTTTTTCCAAAGTAACTAAAAAAAAATATTTTTTTCCAAAGTAACTAAAAAAAATATTTTTTTTCCAAAGAAACTAAAAAAATATTTTTTTTTCCAAAGTAACTAAAAAATATTTTTTTTCCAAAGTAACTAAAAAAATATTTTTTTTTCCAAAGTAACTAAAAAAATATTTTTTTTTCCAAAGTAACTAAAAAAATATTTTTTTTTCCAAAGTAACTAAAAAAATATTTTTTTTTCCAAAGTAACTAAAAAAATATTTTTTTTTCCAAAGTAACTAAAAAAATATTTTTTTTTCCAAAGTAACTAAAAAAATATTTTTTTTTCCAAAGTAACTAAAAAATTATTTTTTTTTCCAAAGTAACTAAAAAAATATTTTTTTTTCCAAAGTAACTAAAAAAATATTTTTTTTCCAAAGTAACTAAAAAAATATTTTTTTTTCCAAAGAAACTAAAAAAATATTTTTTTTTCCAAAGTAACTAAAAAAAAAAAAATTTTTCCAAAGAAACTAAAAAAATATTTTTTTTTCCAAAGTTAACTAAAAAAATATTTTTTTTTCCAAAGTAACTAAAAAAATAATTTTTTTTCCAAAGTATCTAAAAAAATATTTTTTTTTCCAAAGAAACTAAAAAAATATTTTTTTTTCCAAAGTAACTAAAAAAAAAAAAATTTTCCAAAGTAACTAAAAAAATATTTTTTTTTCCAAAGTAACTAAAAAAATATTTTTTTTTCCAAAGTAACTAAAAAAATATTTTTTTTTCCAAAGTAACTAAAAAAATATTTTTTTTTCCAAAGAAACTAAAAAAATATTTTTTTTTCCAAAGTAACTAAAAAAATATTTTTTTTTCCAAAGTAACTAAAAAAATATTTTTTTTCCAAAGTAACTAAAAAAATATTTTTTTTTCCAAAGAAACTAAAAAAATATTTTTTTTTCCAAAGTAACTAAAAAAAAAAAAAATTTTCCAAAGAAACTAAAAAAATATTTTTTTTTCCAAAGTAACTAAAAAATATTTTTTTTTCCAAAGTAACTAAAAAAAAATATTTTTTTCCAAAGTAACAAAAAAAATTTTTTTTTCCAAAGTAACTAAAAAAATAATTTTTTTTCCAAAGTAACTAAAAAAATATTTTTTTTTCCAAAGAAACTAAAAAAAAATTTTTTTTTCCAAAGTAACTAAAAAAATATTTTTTTTCCCAAAGTAACTAAAAAAATATTTTTTTTTTCCAAAGTAACTAAAAAAATATTTTTTTTCCCAAAGAAACTAAAAAAATATTTTTTTTTCCAAAGTAACTAAAAAAAATATTTTTTTTCCAAAGAAACTAAAAAAATATTTTTTTTTCCAAAGTAACTAAAAAATATTTTTTTTCCAAAGTAACTAAAAAAATATTTTTTTTTCCAAAGTAACTAAAAAAATATTTTTTTTTCCAAAGTAACTAAAAAAATATTTTTTTTTCCAAAGTAACTAAAAAAATATTTTTTTTTCCAAAGTAACTAAAAAAATATTTTTTTTCCAAAGTAACTAAAAAAATATTTTTTTTTCCAAAGAAACTAAAAAAATATTTTTTTTTCCAAAGTAACTAAAAAAAAAAAAAATTTTCCAAAGAAACTAAAAAAATATTTTTTTTTCCAAAGTAACTAAAAAATATTTTTTTTTCCAAAGTAACTAAAAAAAAATATTTTTTTCCAAAGTAACAAAAAATTTTTTTTTTTCCAAAGTAACTAAAAAAATAATTTTTTTTCCAAAGTAACTAAAAAAATATTTTTTTTTCCAAAGAAACTAAAAAATTTTTTTTTTTTCCAAAGTAACTAAAAAAATATTTTTTTTCCCAAAGTAACTAAAAAAATATTTTTTTTTTCCAAAGTAACTAAAAAAATATTTTTTTTCCCAAAGAAACTAAAAAAATATTTTTTTTTCCAAAGTAACTAAAAAATATATTTTTTTTCCAAAGAAACTAAAAAAATATTTTTTTTTCCAAAGTAACTAAAAAATATTTTTTTTTCCAAAGTAACTAAAAAAAATTTTTTTTTCGTAACTAAAAAAATATTTTTTTTTCCAAAGTAACTAAAAAATATTTTTTTTTCCAAAGTAACTAAAAAAATATTTTTTTTTCCAAAGTAACTAAAAAAATATTTTTTTTTCCAAAGTAACTAAAAAATATTTTTTTTTCCAAAGTAACTAAAAAAATATTTTTTTTTCCAAAGTAACTAAAAAAATATTTTTTTTTCCAAAGTAACTAAAAAAATATTTTTTTTTCCAAAGTAACTAAAAAAATATTTTTTTTTCCAAAGTAACTAAAAAAAATATTTTTTTTCCAAAGTTAACTAAAAAAATATTTTTTTTTCCAAAGTAACTAAAAAAATAATTTTTTTTCCAAAGTATCTAAAAAAATATTTTTTTTTCCAAAGAAACTAAAAAAATATTTTTTTTTCCAAAGTAACTAAAAAAAAAAAAATTTTCCAAAGTAACTAAAAAAATATTTTTTTTCCAAAGAAACTAAAAAAATATTTTTTTTTCCAAAGTAACTAAAAAAATATTTTTTTTTCCAAAGTAACTAAAAAAATATTTTTTTTTCCAAAGTAACTAAAAAAATATTTTTTTTTTCCAAAGTAACTAAAAAAATAATTTTTTTTCCAAAGTAACTAAAAAAATATTTTTTTTTCCAAAGTAACTAAAAAATATTTTTTTTTCCAAAGTAACTAAAAAAATATTTTTTTTTCGTAACTAAAAAAATATTTTTTTTTCCAAAGTAACTAAAAAAGATTTTTTTTTCCAAAGTAACTAAAAAAATATTTTTTTTTCCAAAGTAACTAAAAAAATATTTTTTTTTCCAAAGTAACTAAAAAATTTTTTTTTTTCCAAAGTAACTAAAAAAATATTTTTTTTTCCAAAGTAACTAAAAAAAATATTTTTTTTCCAAAGAAACTAAAAAAATATTTTTTTTTCCAAAGTAACTAAAAAATATTTTTTTTTCCAAAGTAACTAAAAAATATTTTTTTTTCCAAAGTAACTAAAAAAATATTTTTTTTTCCAAAGTAACTAAAAAAATATTTTTTTTTCCAAAGTAACTAAAAAAATATTTTTTTTTCCAAAGTAACTAAAAAAATATTTTTTTTTCCAAAGTAACTAAAAAAATATTTTTTTTTCCAAAGTAACTAAAAAAATATTTTTTTTTCCAAAGTAACTAAAAAAATATTTTTTTTTCCAAAGTAACTAAAAAAATATTTTTTTTTCCAAAGTAACTAAAAAAATATTTTTTTTTCCAAAGTAACTAAAAAAATATTTTTTTTTCCAAAGTAACTAAAAAAATATTTTTTTTCCAAAGTAACTAAAAAAATATTTTTTTTTCCAAAGAAACTAAAAAAATATTTTTTTTTCCAAAGTAACTAAAAAAAAAAAAATTTTTCCAAAGAAACTAAAAAAATATTTTTTTTTCCAAAGTTAACTAAAAAAATATTTTTTTTTCCAAAGTAACTAAAAAAATAATTTTTTTTCCAAAGTATCTAAAAAAATATTTTTTTTTCCAAAGAAACTAAAAAAATATTTTTTTTTCCAAAGTAACTAAAAAAAAAAAAATTTTCCAAAGTAACTAAAAAAATATTTTTTTTTCCAAAGTAACTAAAAAAAAATATTTTTTTCCAAAGTAACAAAAATTTTTTTTTTTTCCAAAGTAACTAAAAAAATAATTTTTTTTCCAAAGTAACTAAAAAAATATTTTTTTTTCCAAAGAAACTAAAAAAAAAAAATTTTTTCCAAAGTAACTAAAAAAATATTTTTTTTTCCCAAAGTAACTAAAAAAATATTTTTTTTTCCAAAGTAACTAAAAAAATATTTTTTTTCCCAAAGAAACTAAAAAAATATTTTTTTTTCCAAAGTAACTAAAAAAAATATTTTTTTTCCAAAGAAACTAAAAAAATATTTTTTTTTCCAAAGTAACTAAAAAAATTTTTTTTTTTCGTAACTAAAAAAATATTTTTTTTTCCAAAGTAACTAAAAAAATATTTTTTTTTCCAAAGTAACTAAAAAAATATTTTTTTTTCCAAAGTAACTAAAAAAATATTTTTTTTTCCAAAGAAACTAAAAAAATATTTTTTTTTCCAAAGTAACTAAAAAAATATTTTTTTTTCCAAAGTAACTAAAAAAATATTTTTTTTCCAAAGTAACTAAAAAAATATTTTTTTTTCCAAAGAAACTAAAAAAATATTTTTTTTTCCAAAGTAACTAAAAAAAAAAAAAATTTTCCAAAGAAACTAAAAAAATATTTTTTTTTCCAAAGTAACTAAAAAATATTTTTTTTTCCAAAGTAACTAAAAAAAAATATTTTTTTCCAAAGTAACAAAAAAAATTTTTTTTTCCAAAGTAACTAAAAAAATAATTTTTTTTCCAAAGTAACTAAAAAAATATTTTTTTTTCCAAAGAAACTAAAAAAAAATTTTTTTTTCCAAAGTAACTAAAAAAATATTTTTTTTCCCAAAGTAACTAAAAAAATATTTTTTTTTTCCAAAGTAACTAAAAAAATATTTTTTTTCCCAAAGAAACTAAAAAAATATTTTTTTTTCCAAAGTAACTAAAAAAAATATTTTTTTTCCAAAGAAACTAAAAAAATATTTTTTTTTCCAAAGTAACTAAAAAATATTTTTTTTCCAAAGTAACTAAAAAAATATTTTTTTTTCCAAAGTAACTAAAAAAATATTTTTTTTTCCAAAGTAACTAAAAAAATATTTTTTTTTCCAAAGTAACTAAAAAAATATTTTTTTTTCCAAAGAAACTAAAAAAATATTTTTTTTTCCAAAGTAACTAAAAAAATATTTTTTTTTCCAAAGAAACTAAAAAAATATTTTTTTTTCCAAAGTAACTAAAAAAATATTTTTTTTTCCAAAGAAACTAAAAAAATATTTTTTTTCCCAAAGTAACTAAAAAAATATTTTTTTTTTCCAAAGTAACTAAAAAAATATTTTTTTTCCCAAAGAAACTAAAAAAATATTTTTTTTTCCAAAGTAACTAAAAAAAATATTTTTTTTCCAAAGAAACTAAAAAAATATTTTTTTTTCCAAAGTAACTAAAAAATATTTTTTTTCCAAAGTAACTAAAAAAATATTTTTTTTTCCAAAGTAACTAAAAAAATATTTTTTTTTCCAAAGTAACTAAAAAAATATTTTTTTTTCCAAAGTAACTAAAAAAATATTTTTTTTTCCAAAGAAACTAAAAAAATATTTTTTTTTCCAAAGTAACTAAAAAAATATTTTTTTTTCCAAAGAAACTAAAAAAATATTTTTTTTTCCAAAGTAACTAAAAAAAAAAAAAATTTTCCAAAGAAACTAAAAAAATATTTTTTTTTCCAAAGTAACTAAAAAATATTTTTTTTTCCAAAGTAACTAAAAAAAAATATTTTTTTCCAAAGTAACAAAAAATTTTTTTTTTTCCAAAGTAACTAAAAAAATAATTTTTTTTCCAAAGTAACTAAAAAAATATTTTTTTTTCCAAAGAAACTAAAAATTTTTTTTTTTTTCCAAAGTAACTAAAAAAATATTTTTTTTCCAAAGAAACTAAAAAAATATTTTTTTTTCCAAAGTAACTAAAAAATATTTTTTTTTCCAAAGTAACTAAAAAATATTTTTTTTTCCAAAGTAACTAAAAAAATATTTTTTTTTCCAAAGTAACTAAAAAAATATTTTTTTTTCCAAAGTAACTAAAAAAATATTTTTTTTTCCAAAGTAACTAAAAAAATATTTTTTTTTCCAAAGTAACTAAAAAAATATTTTTTTTTCCAAAGAAACTAAAAAAATATTTTTTTTTCCAAAGTAACTAAAAAAATATTTTTTTTTCCAAAGTAACTAAAAAAATATTTTTTTTTCCAAAGTAACTAAAAAAATAATTTTTTTTCCAAAGTAACTAAAAAAATATTTTTTTTTCCAAAGTAACTAAAAAATATTTTTTTTTCCAAAGTAACTAAAAAAATATTTTTTTTTCGTAACTAAAAAAATATTTTTTTTTCCAAAGTAACTAAAAAAGATTTTTTTTTCCAAAGTAACTAAAAAAATATTTTTTTTTCCAAAGTAACTAAAAAAATATTTTTTTTTCCAAAGTAACTAAAAAAATATTTTTTTTTCCAAAGTAACTAAAAAAATATTTTTTTTTCCAAAGAAACTAAAAAAATATTTTTTTTTCCAAAGTAACTAAAAAAATATTTTTTTTTCCAAAGTAACTAAAAAAATATTTTTTTTTCCAAAGTAACTAAAAAAATAATTTTTTTTCCAAAGTAACTAAAAAAATATTTTTTTTTCCAAAGTAACTAAAAAATATTTTTTTTTCCAAAGTAACTAAAAAAATATTTTTTTTTCGTAACTAAAAAAATATTTTTTTTTCCAAAGTAACTAAAAAAGATTTTTTTTTCCAAAGTAACTAAAAAAATATTTTTTTTTCCAAAGTAACTAAAAAAATATTTTTTTTTCCAAAGTAACTAAAAAAATTTTTTTTTTCCAAAGTAACTAAAAAAATATTTTTTTTTCCAAAGTAACTAAAAAAAATATTTTTTTTCCAAAGAAACTAAAAAAATATTTTTTTTTCCAAAGTAACTAAAAAATATTTTTTTTTCCAAAGTAACTAAAAAATATTTTTTTTCCAAAGAAACTAAAAAAATATTTTTTTTTCCAAAGTAACTAAAAAAATATTTTTTTTTCCAAAGTAACTAAAAAAATATTTTTTTTTCCAAAGTAACTAAAAAAATTTTTTTTTTCCAAAGTAACTAAAAAAATATTTTTTTTTCCAAAGTAACTAAAAAAAATATTTTTTTTCCAAAGAAACTAAAAAAATATTTTTTTTTCCAAAGTAACTAAAAAATATTTTTTTTTCCAAAGTAACTAAAAAATATTTTTTTTTCCAAAGTAACTAAAAAAATATTTTTTTTTCCAAAGTAACTAAAAAAATATTTTTTTTTCCGAAGTAACTAAAAAAATATTTTTTTTTCCAAAGTAACTAAAAAAATATTTTTTTTTCCAAAGTAACTAAAAAAAAAAAAATTTTTCCAAAGAAACTAAAAAAATATTTTTTTTTCCAAAGTAACTAAAAAAATATTTTTTTTTCCAAAGTAACTAAAAAAATAATTTTTTTTCCAAAGTATCTAAAAAAATATTTTTTTTTCCAAAGAAACTAAAAAAATATTTTTTTTTCCAAAGTAACTAAAAAAAAAAAAATTTTCCAAAGTAACTAAAAAAATATTTTTTTTTCCAAAGTAACTAAAAAAAAATATTTTTTTCCAAAGTAACAAAAAAATTTTTTTTTTCCAAAGTAACTAAAAAAATATTTTTTTTTCCAAAGTAACTAAAAAAATATTTTTTTTTCCAAAGAAACTAAAAAAAAAAATTTTTTTCCAAAGTAACTAAAAAAATATTTTTTTTCCCAAAGTAACTAAAAAAATATTTTTTTTTCCAAAGTAACTAAAAAAATATTTTTTTTCCCAAAGAAACTAAAAAAATATTTTTTTTTCCAAAGTAACTAAAAAAAATATTTTTTTTCCAAAGAAACTAAAAAAATATTTTTTTTTCCAAAGTAACTAAAAAAATTTTTTTTTTTCGTAACTAAAAAAATATTTTTTTTTCCAAAGTAACTAAAAAAATATTTTTTTTTCCAAAGTAACTAAAAATATTTTTTTTTTTCCAAAGTAACTAAAAAAATATTTTTTTTTCCAAAGAAACTAAAAAAATATTTTTTTTTCCAAAGTAACTAAAAAAATATTTTTTTTTCCAAAGTAACTAAAAAAATATTTTTTTTCCAAAGTAACTAAAAAAATATTTTTTTTTCCAAAGAAACTAAAAAAATATTTTTTTTTCCAAAGTAACTAAAAAAAAAAAAAATTTTCCAAAGAAACTAAAAAAATATTTTTTTTTCCAAAGTAACTAAAAAATATTTTTTTTTCCAAAGTAACTAAAAAAAAATATTTTTTTCCAAAGTAACAAAAAAAATTTTTTTTTCCAAAGTAACTAAAAAAATAATTTTTTTTCCAAAGTAACTAAAAAAATATTTTTTTTTCCAAAGAAACTAAAAAAAAAATTTTTTTTCCAAAGTAACTAAAAAAATATTTTTTTTCCCAAAGTAACTAAAAAAATATTTTTTTTTTCCAAAGTAACTAAAAAAATATTTTTTTTCCCAAAGAAACTAAAAAAATATTTTTTTTTCCAAAGTAACTAAAAAAAATATTTTTTTTCCAAAGAAACTAAAAAAATATTTTTTTTTCCAAAGTAACTAAAAAATATTTTTTTTCCAAAGTAACTAAAAAAATATTTTTTTTTCCAAAGTAACTAAAAAAATATTTTTTTTTCCAAAGTAACTAAAAAAATATTTTTTTTTCCAAAGTAACTAAAAAAATATTTTTTTTTCCAAAGTAACTAAAAAAATATTTTTTTTCCAAAGTAACTAAAAAAATATTTTTTTTTCCAAAGAAACTAAAAAAATATTTTTTTTTCCAAAGTAACTAAAAAAAAAAAAATTTTCCAAAGAAACTAAAAAAATATTTTTTTTTCCAAAGTAACTAAAAAATATTTTTTTTTCCAAAGTAACTAAAAAAAAATATTTTTTTCCAAAGTAACAAAAAAAATTTTTTTTTCCAAAGTAACTAAAAAAATAATTTTTTTTCCAAAGTAACTAAAAAAATATTTTTTTTTCCAAAGAAACTAAAAAATTTTTTTTTTTTCCAAAGTAACTAAAAAAATATTTTTTTTCCCAAAGTAACTAAAAAAATATTTTTTTTTTCCAAAGTAACTAAAAAAATATTTTTTTTCCCAAAGAAACTAAAAAAATATTTTTTTTTCCAAAGTAACTAAAAAAAATATTTTTTTTCCAAAGAAACTAAAAAAATATTTTTTTTTCCAAAGTAACTAAAAAATATTTTTTTTTCCAAAGTAACTAAAAAAATATTTTTTTTTCGTAACTAAAAAAATATTTTTTTTTCCAAAGTAACTAAAAAATATTTTTTTTTCCAAAGTAACTAAAAAAATATTTTTTTTTCCAAAGTAACTAAAAAAATATTTTTTTTTCCAAAGTAACTAAAAAAATATTTTTTTTTCCAAAGTAACTAAAAAAATATTTTTTTTTCCAAAGTAACTAAAAAAAATATTTTTTTTCCAAAGAAACTAAAAAAATATTTTTTTTTCCAAAGTAACTAAAAAATTTTTTTTTTTCCAAAGTAACTAAAAAATATTTTTTTTTCCAAAGTAACTAAAAAAATATTTTTTTTTCCAAAGTAACTAAAAAAATATTTTTTTTTCCAAAGTAACTAAAAAAATATTTTTTTTTCCAAAGTAACTAAAAAAATATTTTTTTTTCCAAAGTAACTAAAAAAATATTTTTTTTTCCAAAGAAACTAAAAAAATATTTTTTTTTCCAAAGTAACTAAAAAAATATTTTTTTTTCCAAAGTAACTAAAAAAATATTTTTTTTTCCAAAGTAACTAAAAAAATAATTTTTTTTCCAAAGTAACTAAAAAAATATTTTTTTTTCCAAAGTAACTAAAAAATATTTTTTTTCCAAAGTAACTAAAAAAATATTTTTTTTTCGTAACTAAAAAAATATTTTTTTTTCCAAAGTAACTAAAAAATATTTTTTTTTCCAAAGTAACTAAAAAAATATTTTTTTTTCCAAAGTAACTAAAAAAATATTTTTTTTTCCAAAGTAACTAAAAAAATTTTTTTTTTCCAAAGTAACTAAAAAAATATTTTTTTTTCCAAAGTAACTAAAAAAAATATTTTTTTTCCAAAGAAACTAAAAAAATATTTTTTTTTCCAAAGTAACTAAAAAATATTTTTTTTTCCAAAGTAACTAAAAAATATTTTTTTTTCCAAAGTAACTAAAAAAATATTTTTTTTTCCAAAGTAACTAAAAAAATATTTTTTTTTCCAAAGTAACTAAAAAAATATTTTTTTTTCCAAAGTAACTAAAAAAATATTTTTTTTTCCAAAGTAACTAAAAAAATATTTTTTTTTCCAAAGTAACTAAAAAAATATTTTTTTTTCCAAAGTAACTAAAAAAATATTTTTTTTTCCAAAGTAACTAAAAAAATATTTTTTTTTCCAAAGTAACTAAAAAAATATTTTTTTTTCCAAAGTAACTAAAAAAATATTTTTTTTTCCAAAGTAACTAAAAAAATATTTTTTTTCCAAAGTAACTAAAAAAATATTTTTTTTTCCAAAGAAACTAAAAAAATATTTTTTTTTTCCAAAGTAACTAAAAAAATATTTTTTTTTCCAAAGTAACTAAAAAAATATTTTTTTTTCCAAAGTAACTAAAAAAATATTTTTTTTTCCAAAGTAACTAAAAAAATATTTTTTTTTCCAAAGTAACTAAAAAAATATTTTTTTTTCCAAAGTAACTAAAAAAATATTTTTTTTTCCAAAGTAACTAAAAAAATATTTTTTTTTCCAAAGTAACTAAAAAAATATTTTTTTTTCCAAAGTAACTAAAAAAATATTTTTTTTCCAAAGTAACTAAAAAAATATTTTTTTTTCCAAAGAAACTAAAAAAATATTTTTTTTTCCAAAGTAACTAAAAAAAAAAAATTTTTCCAAAGAAACTAAAAAAATATTTTTTTTTCCAAAGTAACTAAAAAAATATTTTTTTTTCCAAAGTAACTAAAAAAATATTTTTTTTTCCAAAGTAACTAAAAAAATATTTTTTTTTCCAAAGTAACTAAAAAAATATTTTTTTTTCCAAAGAAACTAAAAAAATATTTTTTTTTCCAAAGTAACTAAAAAAATATATTTTTTTCCAAAGTAACTAAAAAAAAAAAAATTTTCCAAAGTAACTAAAAAAATATTTTTTTTCCAAAGTAAATAAAAAAAAATATTTTTTTCCAAAGTAACAAAAAAAATTTTTTTTTCCAAAGTAACTAAAAAAATAATTTTTTTTCCAAAGTAACTAAAAAAATATTTTTTTTTCCAAAGAAACTAAAAAAAATATTTTTTTTTCCAAAGTAACTAAAAAAATATTTTTTTTTCCAAAGTAACTAAAAAAATATTTTTTTTTCCAAAGTAACTAAAAAAATATT
This sequence comes from Melanostigma gelatinosum, assembly GCF_949748355.1. Classification (NCBI taxonomy): domain Eukaryota; kingdom Metazoa; phylum Chordata; class Actinopteri; order Perciformes; family Zoarcidae; genus Melanostigma; species Melanostigma gelatinosum. Next base: position 44,439 of record NW_027635244.1, on the reverse strand, counting down.
TTTTTTCCAAAGTAACTAAAAAAATATTTTTTTTTCCAAAGAAACTAAAAAAATATTTTTTTTTCCAAAGTAACTAAAAAAAAAAAAAAATTTCCAAAGAAACTAAAAAAATATTTTTTTTTCCAAAGTAACTAAAAAATTTTTTTTTTTCCAAAGTAACTAAAAAAAAATATTTTTTTCCAAAGTAACAAAAAAATTTTTTTTTTCCAAAGTAACTAAAAAAAAAAAAATTTCCAAAGTAACTAAAAAAATATTTTTTTTTCCAAAGTAACTAAAAAAAAATATTTTTTTCCAAAGTAACAAAAAATTTTTTTTTTTCCAAAGTAACTAAAAAAATAATTTTTTTTCCAAAGTAACTAAAAAAATATTTTTTTTTCCAAAGAAACTAAAAAAAAATTTTTTTTTCCAAAGTAACTAAAAAAATATTTTTTTTCCCAAAGTAACTAAAAAAATATTTTTTTTTCCAAAGTAACTAAAAAAATATTTTTTTTCCCAAAGAAACTAAAAAAATATTTTTTTTTCCAAAGTAACTAAAAAAAATATTTTTTTTCCAAAGAAACTAAAAAAATATTTTTTTTTCCAAAGTAACTAAAAAAAATTTTTTTTTTCGTAACTAAAAAAATATTTTTTTTTCCAAAGTAACTAAAAAAATATTTTTTTTTCCAAAGTAACTAAAAAAATATTTTTTTTTCCAAAGTAACTAAAAAAATATTTTTTTTTCCAAAGAAACTAAAAAAATATTTTTTTTTCCAAAGTAACTAAAAAAATATTTTTTTTTCCAAAGTAACTAAAAAAATATTTTTTTTCCAAAGTAACTAAAAAAATATTTTTTTTTCCAAAGAAACTAAAAAAATATTTTTTTTTCCAAAGTAACTAAAAAAAAAAAAAATTTTCCAAAGAAACTAAAAAAATATTTTTTTTTCCAAAGTAACTAAAAAATATTTTTTTTTCCAAAGTAACTAAAAAAAAATATTTTTTTCCAAAGTAACAAAAAAAATTTTTTTTTCCAAAGTAACTAAAAAAATAATTTTTTTTCCAAAGTAACTAAAAAAATATTTTTTTTTCCAAAGAAACTAAAAAAAAAATTTTTTTTCCAAAGTAACTAAAAAAATATTTTTTTTCCCAAAGTAACTAAAAAAATATTTTTTTTTTCCAAAGTAACTAAAAAAATATTTTTTTTCCCAAAGAAACTAAAAAAATATTTTTTTTTCCAAAGTAACTAAAAAAAATATTTTTTTTCCAAAGAAACTAAAAAAATATTTTTTTTTCCAAAGTAACTAAAAAATATTTTTTTTCCAAAGTAACTAAAAAAATATTTTTTTTTCCAAAGTAACTAAAAAAATATTTTTTTTTCCAAAGTAACTAAAAAAATATTTTTTTTTCCAAAGTAACTAAAAAAATATTTTTTTTTCCAAAGTAACTAAAAAAATATTTTTTTTCCAAAGTAACTAAAAAAATATTTTTTTTTCCAAAGAAACTAAAAAAATATTTTTTTTTCCAAAGTAACTAAAAAAAAAAAAAATTTTCCAAAGAAACTAAAAAAATATTTTTTTTTCCAAAGTAACTAAAAAATATTTTTTTTTCCAAAGTAACTAAAAAAAAATATTTTTTTCCAAAGTAACAAAAAAATTTTTTTTTTCCAAAGTAACTAAAAAAATAATTTTTTTTCCAAAGTAACTAAAAAAATATTTTTTTTTCCAAAGAAACTAAAAATTTTTTTTTTTTTCCAAAGTAACTAAAAAAATATTTTTTTTCCCAAAGTAACTAAAAAAATATTTTTTTTTTCCAAAGTAACTAAAAAAATATTTTTTTTCCCAAAGAAACTAAAAAAATATTTTTTTTTCCAAAGTAACTAAAAAAAATATTTTTTTTCCAAAGAAACTAAAAAAATATTTTTTTTTCCAAAGTAACTAAAAAATATTTTTTTTTCCAAAGTAACTAAAAAAATATTTTTTTTTCGTAACTAAAAAAATATTTTTTTTTCCAAAGTAACTAAAAAATATTTTTTTTTCCAAAGTAACTAAAAAAATATTTTTTTTTCCAAAGTAACTAAAAAAATATTTTTTTTTCCAAAGTAACTAAAAAAATATTTTTTTTTCCAAAGTAACTAAAAAAATATTTTTTTTTCCAAAGTAACTAAAAAAAATATTTTTTTTCCAAAGAAACTAAAAAAATATTTTTTTTTCCAAAGTAACTAAAAAATATTTTTTTTTCCAAAGTAACTAAAAAATATTTTTTTTTCCAAAGTAACTAAAAAAATATTTTTTTTTCCAAAGTAACTAAAAAAATATTTTTTTTTCCAAAGTAACTAAAAAAATATTTTTTTTTCCAAAGTAACTAAAAAAATATTTTTTTTTCCAAAGTAACTAAAAAAATATTTTTTTTTCCAAAGAAACTAAAAAAATATTTTTTTTTCCAAAGTAACTAAAAAAATATTTTTTTTTCCAAAGTAACTAAAAAATATTTTTTTTCCAAAGTAACTAAAAAAATATTTTTTTTTCGTAACTAAAAAAATATTTTTTTTTCCAAAGTAACTAAAAAATATTTTTTTTTCCAAAGTAACTAAAAAAATATTTTTTTTTCCAAAGTAACTAAAAAAATATTTTTTTTTCCAAAGTAACTAAAAAAATTTTTTTTTTCCAAAGTAACTAAAAAAATATTTTTTTTTCCAAAGTAACTAAAAAAAATATTTTTTTTCCAAAGAAACTAAAAAAATATTTTTTTTTCCAAAGTAACTAAAAAATATTTTTTTTTCCAAAGTAACTAAAAAATATTTTTTTTTCCAAAGTAACTAAAAAAATATTTTTTTTTCCAAAGTAACTAAAAAAATATTTTTTTTTCCAAAGTAACTAAAAAAATATTTTTTTTTCCAAAGTAACTAAAAAAATATTTTTTTTTCCAAAGTAACTAAAAAAATATTTTTTTTTCCAAAGTAACTAAAAAAATATTTTTTTTTCCAAAGTAACTAAAAAAATATTTTTTTTTCCAAAGTAACTAAAAAAATATTTTTTTTTCCAAAGTAACTAAAAAAATATTTTTTTTTCCAAAGTAACTAAAAAAATATTTTTTTTTCCAAAGTAACTAAAAAAATATTTTTTTTCCAAAGTAACTAAAAAAATATTTTTTTTTCCAAAGAAACTAAAAAAATATTTTTTTTTCCAAAGTAACTAAAAAAAAAAAAATTTTTCCAAAGAAACTAAAAAAATATTTTTTTTTCCAAAGTAACTAAAAAAATATTTTTTTTTCCAAAGTAACTAAAAAAATATTTTTTTTTCCAAAGTAACTAAAAAAATATTTTTTTTTCCAAAGTAACTAAAAAAATATTTTTTTTTCCAAAGAAACTAAAAAAATATTTTTTTTTCCAAAGTAACTAAAAAAATATTTTTTTTTCCAAAGTAACTAAAAAAAAAAAATTTTCCAAAGTAACTAAAAAAATATTTTTTTTCCAAAGTAAATAAAAAAAAATATTTTTTTCCAAAGTAACAAAAAAAATTTTTTTTTCCAAAGTAACTAAAAAAATAATTTTTTTTCCAAAGTAACTAAAAAAATATTTTTTTTTCCAAAGAAACTAAAAAAAATATTTTTTTTTCCAAAGTAACTAAAAAAATATTTTTTTTTCCAAAGTAACTAAAAAAATATTTTTTTTTCCAAAGTAACTAAAAAAATATTTTTTTTCCAAAGTAACTAAAAAAATATTTTTTTTTCCAAAGAAACTAAAAAAATATTTTTTTTTCCAAAGTAACTAAAAAAAAAAAAAAATTTCCAAAGAAACTAAAAAAATATTTTTTTTTCCAAAGTAACTAAAAAATATTTTTTTTTCCAAAGTAACTAAAAAAAAATATTTTTTTCCAAAGTAACAAAAAAATTTTTTTTTTCCAAAGTAACTAAAAAAATAATTTTTTTTCCAAAGTAACTAAAAAAATATTTTTTTTTCCAAAGAAACTAAAAAAAATTTTTTTTTTCCAAAGTAACTAAAAAAATATTTTTTTTCCCAAAGTAACTAAAAAAATATTTTTTTTTTCCAAAGTAACTAAAAAAATATTTTTTTTCCCAAAGAAACTAAAAAAATATTTTTTTTTCCAAAGTAACTAAAAAAAATATTTTTTTTCCAAAGAAACTAAAAAAATATTTTTTTTTCCAAAGTAACTAAAAAATATTTTTTTTTCCAAAGTAACTAAAAAAATATTTTTTTTTCGTAACTAAAAAAATATTTTTTTTTCCAAAGTAACTAAAAAATATTTTTTTTCCAAAGTAACTAAAAAAATAATTTTTTTTCCAAAGTAACTAAAAAAATATTTTTTTTTCCAAAGTAACTAAAAAAATATTTTTTTTTCCAAAGTAACTAAAAAAAATATTTTTTTTCCAAAGAAACTAAAAAAATATTTTTTTTTCCAAAGTAACTAAAAAATATTTTTTTTTCCAAAGTAACTAAAAAAATATTTTTTTTTCGTAACTAAAAAAATATTTTTTTTTCCAAAGTAACTAAAAAATATTTTTTTTTCCAAAGTAACTAAAAAATATTTTTTTTCCAAAGTAACTAAAAAAATATTTTTTTTTCCAAAGTAACTAAAAAAATATTTTTTTTTCCAAAGTAACTAAAAAAATATTTTTTTTCCAAAGTAACTAAAAAAATATTTTTTTTTCCAAAGAAACTAAAAAAATATTTTTTTTTCCAAAGTAACTAAAAAAAAAAAAATTTTCCAAAGAAACTAAAAAAATATTTTTTTTTCCAAAGTAACTAAAAAAATATTTTTTTTTCCAAAGAAACAAACTAAAAAAATATTTTTTTTTGTAACTAAAAAAATATTTTTTTTTTCCAAAGTAACTAAAAAAATATTTTTTTTTCCGTAACTAAAAAAATATTTTTTTTTCCAAAGTAACTAAAAAAATATTTTTTTTTCCAAAGTAACTAAAAAAAATATTTTTTTTCCAAAGAAACTAAAAAAATATATTTTTTTCCAAAGTAACTAAAAAATATTTTTTTTTCCAAAGTAACTAAAAAAATATTTTTTTTTCCAAAGTAACTAAAAAAATATTTTTTTTTCCAAAGTAACTAAAAAAATATTTTTTTTTCCAAAGTAACTAAAAAAATATTTTTTTTCCAAAGTAACTAAAAAAATATTTTTTTTTCCAAAGAAACTAAAAAAATATTTTTTTTTCCAAAGTAACTAAAAAAAAAAAAATTTTTCCAAAGAAACTAAAAAAATATTTTTTTTTCCAAAGTAACTAAAAAAATATTTTTTTTTCCAAAGTAACTAAAAAAATATTTTTTTTTCCAAAGTAACTAAAAAAATATTTTTTTTTCCAAAGTAACTAAAAAAATATTTTTTTTTCCAAAGAAACTAAAAAAATATTTTTTTTTCCAAAGTAACTAAAAAAATATTTTTTTTTCCAAAGTAACTAAAAAAAAAAAAATTTTCCAAAGTAACTAAAAAAATATTTTTTTTTCCAAAGTAAATAAAAAAAAATATTTTTTTCCAAAGTAACAAAAAAATTTTTTTTTTCCAAAGTAACTAAAAAAATAATTTTTTTTCCAAAGTAACTAAAAAAATATTTTTTTTTCCAAAGAAACTAAAAAAATTTTTTTTTTTCCAAAGTAACTAAAAAAATATTTTTTTTCCCAAAGTAACTAAAAAAATATTTTTTTTTTCCAAAGTAACTAAAAAAATATTTTTTTTCCCAAAGAAACTAAAAAAATATTTTTTTTTCCAAAGTAACTAAAAAAAATATTTTTTTTCCAAAGAAACTAAAAAAATATTTTTTTTTCCAAAGTAACTAAAAAATTTTTTTTTTTCCAAAGTAACTAAAAAAATATTTTTTTTTCGTAACTAAAAAAATATTTTTTTTTCCAAAGTAACTAAAAAAATATTTTTTTTTCCAAAGTAACTAAAAAAATATTTTTTTTTCCAAAGTAACTAAAAAAATATTTTTTTTTCCAAAGTAACTAAAAAAATATTTTTTTTTCCAAAGTAACTAAAAAAATATTTTTTTTTCCAAAGTAACTAAAAAAATATTTTTTTTCCAAAGTAACTAAAAAAATATTTTTTTTTCCAAAGTAACTAAAAAAATATTTTTTTTCCAAAGTAACTAAAAAAAAAAAAAAATTTCCAAAGAAACTAAAAAAATATTTTTTTTTCCAAAGTAACTAAAAAATATTTTTTTTTCCAAAGTAACTAAAAAAAAATATTTTTTTCCAAAGTAACAAAAAAAATTTTTTTTTCCAAAGAAACTAAAAAATAATTTTTTTTCCAAAGTAACTAAAAAAATATTTTTTTTCCCAAAGTAACTAAAAAAATATTTTTTTTTTCCAAAGTAACTAAAAAAAATATTTTTTTTCCCAAAGTAACTAAAAAAAATTTTTTTTTTCCAAAGTAACTAAAAAAATATTTTTTTTCCCAAAGAAACTAAAAAAATATTTTTTTTTCCAAAGTAACTAAAAAATATTTTTTTTTCCAAAGTAACTAAAAAAATATTTTTTTTTCGTAACTAAAAAAATATTTTTTTTTCCAAAGTAACTAAAAAATATTTTTTTTTCCAAAGTAACTAAAAAAATATTTTTTTTTCCAAAGTAACTAAAAAAATATTTTTTTTTCCAAAGTAACTAAAAAAATATTTTTTTTTCCAAAGTAACTAAAAAAATATTTTTTTTTCCAAAGTAACTAAAAAAAATATTTTTTTTCCAAAGAAACTAAAAAAATATTTTTTTTTCCAAAGTAACTAAAAAATATTTTTTTTTCCAAAGTAACTAAAAAATATTTTTTTTTCCAAAGTAACTAAAAAAATATTTTTTTTTCCAAAGTAACTAAAAAAATATTTTTTTTTCCAAAGTAACTAAAAAAATATTTTTTTTTCCAAAGTAACTAAAAAAATATTTTTTTTTCCAAAGTAACTAAAAAAATATTTTTTTTTCCAAAGTAACTAAAAAAATATATTTTTTTCCAAAGTAACTAAAAAAATATTTTTTTTTCCAAAGTAACTAAAAAAATATTTTTTTTTCCAAAGTAACTAAAAAAATAATTTTTTTTCCAAAGTAACTAAAAAAATATTTTTTTTTCCAAAGTAACTAAAAAAATATTTTTTTTTCCAAAGTAACTAAAAAAATATTTTTTTTTCCAAAGTAACTAAAAAAATATTTTTTTTCCAAAGTAACTAAAAAAATATTTTTTTTTCCAAAGAAACTAAAAAAATATTTTTTTTTCCAAAGTAACTAAAAAAAAAAAAATTTTTCCAAAGAAACTAAAAAAATATTTTTTTTTCCAAAGTAACTAAAAAATATTTTTTTTTCCAAAGTAACTAAAAAAATATTTTTTTTTCCAAAGTAACTAAAAAAATATTTTTTTTTCCAAAGTAACTAAAAAAATATTTTTTTTTCCAAAGTAACTAAAAAAATATTTTTTTTTCCAAAGTAACTAAAAAAATATTTTTTTTTCCAAAGAAACTAAAAAAATATTTTTTTTTCCAAAGTAACTAAAAAAAAAAAAAAATTTCCAAAGAAACTAAAAAAATATTTTTTTTTCCAAAGTAACTAAAAAATATTTTTTTTTCCAAAGTAACTAAAAAAAAATATTTTTTTCCAAAGTAACAAAAAAATTTTTTTTTTCCAAAGTAACTAAAAAAATAATTTTTTTTCCAAAGTAACTAAAAAAATATTTTTTTTTCCAAAGAAACTAAAAAAAATTTTTTTTTTCCAAAGTAACTAAAAAAATATTTTTTTTCCCAAAGTAACTAAAAAAATATTTATTTTTTTCCAAAGTAACTAAAAAAATATTTTTTTTCCCAAAGAAACTAAAAAAATATTTTTTTTTCCAAAGTAACTAAAAAAAATATTTTTTTTCCAAAGAAACTAAAAAAATATTTTTTTTTCCAAAGTAACTAAAAAATATTTTTTTTCCAAAGTAACTAAAAAAATATTTTTTTTTCGTAACTAAAAAAATATTTTTTTTTCCAAAGTAACTAAAAAATATTTTTTTTTCCAAAGTAACTAAAAAAATATTTTTTTTTCCAAAGAAACAAACTAAAAAAATATTTTTTTTTGTAACTAAAAAAATATTTTTTTTTTCCAAAGTAACTAAAAAAATATTTTTTTTTCCAAAGTAACTAAAAAAATATTTTTTTTTCCAAAGTAACTAAAAAAATATTTTTTTTTCCAAAGTAACTAAAAAAAATATTTTTTTTCCAAAGAAACTAAAAAAATATATTTTTTTCCAAAGTAACTAAAAAATATTTTTTTTTCCAAAGTAACTAAAAAAATATTTTTTTTTCCAAAGTAACTAAAAAAATATTTTTTTTTCCAAAGTAACTAAAAAAATATTTTTTTTTCCAAAGTAACTAAAAAAATATTTTTTTTTCCAAAGTAACTAAAAAAATATTTTTTTTCCCAAAGTAACTAAAAAAATATTTTTTTTTTCCAAAGTAACTAAAAAAATATTTTTTTTCCCAAAGAAACTAAAAAAATATTTTTTTTTCCAAAGTAACTAAAAAAAATATTTTTTTTCCAAAGAAACTAAAAAAATATTTTTTTTTCCAAAGTAACTAAAAAATATTTTTTTTCCAAAGAAACTAAAAAAATATTTTTTTTTCCAAAGTAACTAAAAAAAAAAAAAATTTTCCAAAGTAACTAAAAAAATAATTTTTTTTCCAAAGTAACTAAAAAAATATTTTTTTTTCCAAAGAAACTAAAAAAATATTTTTTTTTCCAAAGTAACTAAAAAAAATATTTTTTTTCCAAAGAAACTAAAAAAATATTTTTTTTTCCAAAGTAACTAAAAAATATTTTTTTTCCAAAGTAACTAAAAAAATATTTTTTTTTCCAAAGTAACTAAAAAAATATTTTTTTTTCCAAAGTAACTAAAAAAATATTTTTTTTTCCAAAGTAACTAAAAAAATATTTTTTTTTCCAAAGTAACTAAAAAAATATTTTTTTTCCAAAGTAACTAAAAAAATATTTTTTTTTCCAAAGAAACTAAAAAAATATTTTTTTTTCCAAAGTAACTAAAAAAAAAAAAAATTTTCCAAAGAAACTAAAAAAATATTTTTTTTTCCAAAGTAACTAAAAAATATTTTTTTTTCCAAAGTAACTAAAAAAAAATATTTTTTTCCAAAGTAACAAAAAATTTTTTTTTTTCCAAAGTAACTAAAAAAATAATTTTTTTTCCAAAGTAACTAAAAAAATATTTTTTTTTCCAAAGAAACTAAAAAATTTTTTTTTTTTCCAAAGTAACTAAAAAAATATTTTTTTTCCCAAAGTAACTAAAAAAATATTTTTTTTTTCCAAAGTAACTAAAAAAATATTTTTTTTCCCAAAGAAACTAAAAAAATATTTTTTTTTCCAAAGTAACTAAAAAAAATATTTTTTTCCAAAGAAACTAAAAAAATATTTTTTTTTCCAAAGTAACTAAAAAATATTTTTTTTTCCAAAGTAACTAAAAAAATATTTTTTTTTCGTAACTAAAAAAATATTTTTTTTTCCAAAGTAACTAAAAAATATTTTTTTTTCCAAAGTAACTAAAAAAATATTTTTTTTTCCAAAGTAACTAAAAAAATATTTTTTTTTCCAAAGTAACTAAAAAAATATTTTTTTTTCCAAAGTAACTAAAAAAATATTTTTTTTTCCAAAGTAACTAAAAAAAATATTTTTTTTCCAAAGAAACTAAAAAAATATTTTTTTTTCCAAAGTAACTAAAAAATATTTTTTTTTCCAAAGTAACTAAAAAATATTTTTTTTTCCAAAGTAACTAAAAAAATATTTTTTTTTCCAAAGTAACTAAAAAAATATTTTTTTTTCCAAAGTAACTAAAAAAATATTTTTTTTTCCAAAGTAACTAAAAAAATATTTTTTTTTCCAAAGTAACTAAAAAAATATTTTTTTTTCCAAAGAAACTAAAAAAATATTTTTTTTTCCAAAGTAACTAAAAAAATATTTTTTTTTCCAAAGTAACTAAAAAAATATTTTTTTTTCCAAAGTAACTAAAAAAATAATTTTTTTTCCAAAGTAACTAAAAAAATATTTTTTTTTCCAAAGTAACTAAAAAATATTTTTTTTTCCAAAGTAACTAAAAAAATATTTTTTTTTCGTAACTAAAAAAATATTTTTTTTTCCAAAGTAACTAAAAAATATTTTTTTTCCAAAGAAACTAAAAAAATATTTTTTTTTCCAAAGTAACTAAAAAATATTTTTTTTTCCAAAGTAACTAAAAAATATTTTTTTTTCCAAAGTAACTAAAAAAATATTTTTTTTTCCAAAGTAACTAAAAAAATATTTTTTTTTCCAAAGTAACTAAAAAAATATTTTTTTTTCCAAAGTAACTAAAAAAATATTTTTTTTTCCAAAGTAACTAAAAAAATATTTTTTTTTCCAAAGTAACTAAAAAAATATTTTTTTTTCCAAAGTAACTAAAAAAATATTTTTTTTTCCAAAGTAACTAAAAAAATATTTTTTTTTCCAAAGTAACTAAAAAAATATTTTTTTTTCCAAAGTAACTAAAAAAATATTTTTTTTTCCAAAGTAACTAAAAAAATATTTTTTTTTCCAAAGTAACTAAAAAAATATTTTTTTTTCCAAAGTAACTAAAAAAATATTTTTTTTTCCAAAGTAACTAAAAAAATATTTTTTTTTCCAAAGTAACTAAAAAAATATTTTTTTTCCAAAGTAACTAAAAAAATATTTTTTTTTCCAAAGAAACTAAAAAAATATTTTTTTTTCCAAAGTAACTAAAAAAAAAAAAAATTTTCCAAAGAAACTAAAAAAATATTTTTTTTTCCAAAGTAACTAAAAAAATATTTTTTTTTCCAAAGTAACTAAAAAAATATTTTTTTTTCCAAAGTAACTAAAAAAATATTTTTTTTTCCAAAGTAACTAAAAAAATATTTTTTTTTCCAAAGAAACTAAAAAAATATTTTTTTTTCCAAAGTAACTAAAAAAATATTTTTTTTTCCAAAGTAACTAAAAAAAAAAAAATTTTCCAAAGTAACTAAAAAAATATTTTTTTTCCAAAGTAAATAAAAAAAAATATTTTTTTCCAAAGTAACAAAAAAAATTTTTTTTTCCAAAGTAACTAAAAAAATAATTTTTTTTCCAAAGTAACTAAAAAAATATTTTTTTTTCCAAAGAAACTAAAAAAAATATTTTTTTTTCCAAAGTAACTAAAAAAATATTTTTTTTTCCAAAGTAACTAAAAAAATATTTTTTTTTCCAAAGTAACTAAAAAAATATTTTTTTTCCAAAGTAACTAAAAAAATATTTTTTTTTCCAAAGAAACTAAAAAAATATTTTTTTTTCCAAAGTAACTAAAAAAAAAAAAAAATTTCCAAAGAAACTAAAAAAATATTTTTTTTTCCAAAGTAACTAAAAAATATTTTTTTTTCCAAAGTAACTAAAAAAAAATATTTTTTTCCAAAGTAACAAAAAAAATTTTTTTTTCCAAAGTAACTAAAAAAATAATTTTTTTTCCAAAGTAACTAAAAAAATATTTTTTTTCCCAAAGTAACTAAAAAAATATTTTTTTTTTCCAAAGTAACTAAAAAAATATTTTTTTTCCCAAAGAAACTAAAAAAATATTTTTTTTTCCAAAGTAACTAAAAAAAATATTTTTTTTCCAAAGAAACTAAAAAAATATTTTTTTTTCCAAAGTAACTAAAAAATATTTTTTTTTCCAAAGTAACTAAAAAAATATTTTTTTTTCGTAACTAAAAAAATATTTTTTTTTCCAAAGTAACTAAAAAATATTTTTTTTCCAAAGTAACTAAAAAAATAATTTTTTTTCCAAAGTAACTAAAAAAATATTTTTTTTTCCAAAGTAACTAAAAAAATATTTTTTTTTCCAAAGTAACTAAAAAAAAAATTTTTTTTCCAAAGAAACTAAAAAAATATTTTTTTTTCCAAAGTAACTAAAAAATATTTTTTTTTCCAAAGTAACTAAAAAAATATTTTTTTTTCGTAACTAAAAAAATATTTTTTTTTCCAAAGTAACTAAAAAATATTTTTTTTTCCAAAGTAACTAAAAAATATTTTTTTTCCAAAGTAACTAAAAAAATATTTTTTTTTCGTAACTAAAAAAATATTTTTTTTTCCAAAGTAACTAAAAAAATATTTTTTTTTCCAAAGTAACTAAAAAAATATTTTTTTTTCCAAAGTAACTAAAAAAATATTATTTTTTTTCCAAAGAAACTAAAAAAATATTTTTTTTTCCAAAGTAACTAAAAAAATATTTTTTTTTCCAAAGTAACTAAAAAAATATTTTTTTTCCAAAGTAACTAAAAAAATATTTTTTTTTCCAAAGTAACTAAAAAAATATTTTTTTTCCCAAAGAAACTAAAAAAATATTTTTTTTTCCAAAGTAACTAAAAAAATATTTTTTTTCCCAAAGAAACTAAAAAAATATTTTTTTTTCCAAAGTAACTAAAAAAAATATTTTTTTTCCAAAGAAACTAAAAAAATATTTTTTTTTCCAAAGTAACTAAAAAATATTTTTTTTTCCAAAGTAACTAAAAAAATATTTTTTTTTCGTAACTAAAAAAATATTTTTTTTTCCAAAGTAACTAAAAAATATTTTTTTTCCAAAGTAACTAAAAAAATAATTTTTTTTCCAAAGTAACTAAAAAAATATTTTTTTTTCCAAAGTAACTAAAAAAATATTTTTTTTTCCAAAGTAACTAAAAAAAATATTTTTTTCCAAAGAAACTAAAAAAATATTTTTTTTTCCAAAGTAACTAAAAAATATTTTTTTTCCAAAGTAACTAAAAAAATATTTTTTTTTCGTAACTAAAAAAATATTTTTTTTTCCAAAGTAACTAAAAAATATTTTTTTTTCCAAAGTAACTAAAAAATATTTTTTTTCCAAAGTAACTAAAAAAATATTTTTTTTTCGTAACTAAAAAAATATTTTTTTTTCCAAAGTAACTAAAAAAATATTTTTTTTTCCAAAGTAACTAAAAAAATATTTTTTTTTCCAAAGTAACTAAAAAAATATTTTTTTTCCAAAGTAACTAAAAAAATATTTTTTTTTCCAAAGAAACTAAAAAAATATTTTTTTTTCCAAAGTAACTAAAAAAAAAAAAAAATTTCCAAAGAAACTAAAAAAATATTTTTTTTTCCAAAGTAACTAAAAAAATATTTTTTTTTCCAAAGAAACAAACTAAAAAAATATTTTTTTTTGTAACTAAAAAAATATTTTTTTTTTCCAAAGTAACTAAAAAAATATTTTTTTTTCCGTAACTAAAAAAATATTTTTTTTTCCAAAGTAACTAAAAAAATATTTTTTTTTCCAAAGTAACTAAAAAAAATATTTTTTTTCCAAAGAAACTAAAAAAATATATTTTTTTCCAAAGTAACTAAAAAATATTTTTTTTTCCAAAGTAACTAAAAAAATATTTTTTTTTCCAAAGTAACTAAAAAAATATTTTTTTTTCCAAAGTAACTAAAAAAATATTTTTTTTTCCAAAGTAACTAAAAAAATATTTTTTTTTCCAAAGTAACTAAAAAAATATTTTTTTTTCCAAAGTAACTAAAAAAATATTTTTTTTCCAAAGTAACTAAAAAAATATTTTTTTTTCCAAAGAAACTAAAAAAATATTTTTTTTTCCAAAGTAACTAAAAAAAAAAAAATTTTTCCAAAGAAACTAAAAAAATATTTTTTTTTCCAAAGTAACTAAAAAAATATTTTTTTTTCCAAAGTAACTAAAAAAATATTTTTTTTTCCAAAGTAACTAAAAAAATATTTTTTTTTCCAAAGAAACTAAAAAAATATTTTTTTTTCCAAAGTAACTAAAAAAATATTTTTTTTTCCAAAGTAACTAAAAAAAAAAATTTTTTCCAAAGTAACTAAAAAAATATTTTTTTTTCCAAAGTAAATAAAAAAAAATATTTTTTTCCAAAGTAACAAAAATTTTTTTTTTTTCCAAAGTAACTAAAAAAATAATTTTTTTTCCAAAGTAACTAAAAAAATATTTTTTTTTTCCAAAGAAACTAAAAAAAAAAATTTTTTTCCAAAGTAACTAAAAAAATATTTTTTTTCCCAAAGTAACTAAAAAAATATTTTTTTTTTCCAAAGTAACTAAAAAAATATTTTTTTTCCCAAAGAAACTAAAAAAATATTTTTTTTTCCAAAGTAACTAAAAAAAATATTTTTTTTCCAAAGAAACTAAAAAAATATTTTTTTTTCCAAAGTAACTAAAAAATTTTTTTTTTTCCAAAGTAACTAAAAAAATATTTTTTTTTCGTAACTAAAAAAATATTTTTTTTTCCAAAGTAACTAAAAAAATATTTTTTTTTCCAAAGTAACTAAAAAAATATTTTTTTTTCCAAAGTAACTAAAAAAATATTTTTTTTTCCAAAGTAACTAAAAAAATATTTTTTTTTCCAAAGTAACTAAAAAAATATTTTTTTTTCCAAAGTAACTAAAAAAATATTTTTTTTCCAAAGTAACTAAAAAAATATTTTTTTTTCCAAAGTAACTAAAAAAATATTTTTTTTTCCAAAGTAACTAAAAAAAAAAAAAATTTTCCAAAGAAACTAAAAAAATATTTTTTTTTCCAAAGTAACTAAAAAATATTTTTTTTTCCAAAGTAACTAAAAAAAAATATTTTTTTCCAAAGTAACAAAAAAAATTTTTTTTTCCAAAGAAACTAAAAAATAATTTTTTTTCCAAAGTAACTAAAAAAATATTTTTTTTCCCAAAGTAACTAAAAAATATTTTTTTTTCCAAAGTAACTAAAAAAATATTTTTTTTTCGTAACTAAAAAAATATTTTTTTTTCCAAAGTAACTAAAAAATATTTTTTTTTCCAAAGTAACTAAAAAAATATTTTTTTTTCCAAAGTAACTAAAAAAATATTTTTTTTTCCAAAGTAACTAAAAAAATTTTTTTTTTCCAAAGTAACTAAAAAAATATTTTTTTTTCCAAAGTAACTAAAAAAAATATTTTTTTTCCAAAGAAACTAAAAAAATATTTTTTTTTCCAAAGTAACTAAAAAATATTTTTTTTTCCAAAGTAACTAAAAAATATTTTTTTTTCCAAAGTAACTAAAAAAATATTTTTTTTTCCAAAGTAACTAAAAAAATATTTTTTTTTCCAAAGTAACTAAAAAAATATTTTTTTTTCCAAAGTAACTAAAAAAATATTTTTTTTCCCAAAGTAACTAAAAAAATATTTTTTTTTTCCAAAGTAACTAAAAAAATATTTTTTTTCCCAAAGAAACTAAAAAAATATTTTTTTTTCCAAAGTAACTAAAAAAAATATTTTTTTTCCAAAGAAACTAAAAAAATATTTTTTTTTCCAAAGTAACTAAAAAATATTTTTTTTTCCAAAGTAACTAAAAAAATATTTTTTTTTCGTAACTAAAAAAATATTTTTTTTTCCAAAGTAACTAAAAAATATTTTTTTTCCAAAGTAACTAAAAAAATAATTTTTTTTCCAAAGTAACTAAAAAAATATTTTTTTTTCCAAAGTAACTAAAAAAATATTTTTTTTTCCAAAGTAACTAAAAAAAAAAATTTTTTTCCAAAGAAACTAAAAAAATATTTTTTTTTCCAAAGTAACTAAAAAATATTTTTTTTTCCAAAGTAACTAAAAAAATATTTTTTTTTCGTAACTAAAAAAATATTTTTTTTTCCAAAGTAACTAAAAAATATTTTTTTTTCCAAAGTAACTAAAAAATATTTTTTTTCCAAAGTAACTAAAAAAATATTTTTTTTTCGTAACTAAAAAAATATTTTTTTTTCCAAAGTAACTAAAAAAATATTTTTTTTTCCAAAGTAACTAAAAAAATATTTTTTTTTCCAAAGTAACTAAAAAAATATTATTTTTTTTCCAAAGAAACTAAAAAAATATTTTTTTTTCCAAAGTAACTAAAAAAATATTTTTTTTTCCAAAGTAACTAAAAAAATATTTTTTTTCCAAAGTAACTAAAAAAATATTTTTTTTTCCAAAGTAACTAAAAAAATATTTTTTTTCCCAAAGAAACTAAAAAAATATTTTTTTTTCCAAAGTAACTAAAAAAATATTTTTTTTCCCAAAGAAACTAAAAAAATATTTTTTTTTCCAAAGTAACTAAAAAAAATATTTTTTTTCCAAAGAAACTAAAAAAATATTTTTTTTTCCAAAGTAACTAAAAAATATTTTTTTTTCCAAAGTAACTAAAAAAATATTTTTTTTTCGTAACTAAAAAAATATTTTTTTTTCCAAAGTAACTAAAAAATATTTTTTTTCCAAAGTAACTAAAAAAATAATTTTTTTTCCAAAGTAACTAAAAAAATATTTTTTTTTCCAAAGTAACTAAAAAAATATTTTTTTTCCAAAGTAACTAAAAAAAATTTTTTTTTCCAAAGAAACTAAAAAAATATTTTTTTTTCCAAAGTAACTAAAAAATATTTTTTTTTCCAAAGTAACTAAAAAAATATTTTTTTTTCGTAACTAAAAAAATATTTTTTTTTCCAAAGTAACTAAAAAATATTTTTTTTTCCAAAGTAACTAAAAAATATTTTTTTTCCAAAGTAACTAAAAAAATATTTTTTTTTCGTAACTAAAAAAATATTTTTTTTTCCAAAGTAACTAAAAAAATATTTTTTTTTCCAAAGTAACTAAAAAAATATTTTTTTTTCCAAAGTAACTAAAAAAATATTTTTTTTCCAAAGTAACTAAAAAAATATTTTTTTTTCCAAAGAAACTAAAAAAATATTTTTTTTTCCAAAGTAACTAAAAAAAAAAAAAAATTTCCAAAGAAACTAAAAAAATATTTTTTTTTCCAAAGTAACTAAAAAAATATTTTTTTTTCCAAAGAAACAAACTAAAAAAATATTTTTTTTTGTAACTAAAAAAATATTTTTTTTTTCCAAAGTAACTAAAAAAATATTTTTTTTTCCGTAACTAAAAAAAGATTTTTTTTTCCAAAGTAACTAAAAAAATATTTTTTTTTCCAAAGTAACTAAAAAAAATATTTTTTTTCCAAAGAAACTAAAAAAATATATTTTTTTCCAAAGTAACTAAAAAATATTTTTTTTTCCAAAGTAACTAAAAAAATATTTTTTTTTCCAAAGTAACTAAAAAAATATTTTTTTTTCCAAAGTAACTAAAAAAATATTTTTTTTTCCAAAGTAACTAAAAAAATATTTTTTTTTCCAAAGTAACTAAAAAAATATTTTTTTTTCCAAAGTAACTAAAAAAATATTTTTTTTCCAAAGTAACTAAAAAAATATTTTTTTTTCCAAAGAAACTAAAAAAATATTTTTTTTTCCAAAGTAACTAAAAAAAAAAAAATTTTTCCAAAGAAACTAAAAAAATATTTTTTTTTCCAAAGTAACTAAAAAAATATTTTTTTTTCCAAAGTAACTAAAAAAATATTTTTTTTTCCAAAGTAACTAAAAAAATATTTTTTTTCCCAAAGAAACTAAAAAAATATTTTTTTTTCCAAAGTAACTAAAAAAATATTTTTTTTTCCAAAGTAACTAAAAAAAAAAAAATTTTCCAAAGTAACTAAAAAAATATTTTTTTTTCCAAAGTAAATAAAAAAAAATATTTTTTTCCAAAGTAACAAAAAATTTTTTTTTTTCCAAAGTAACTAAAAAAATAATTTTTTTTCCAAAGTAACTAAAAAAATATTTTTTTTTCCAAAGAAACTAAAAAAAAAATTTTTTTTCCAAAGTAACTAAAAAAATATTTTTTTTCCCAAAGTAACTAAAAAAATATTTTTTTTTTCCAAAGTAACTAAAAAAATATTTTTTTTCCCAAAGAAACTAAAAAAATATTTTTTTTTCCAAAGTAACTAAAAAAAATATTTTTTTTCCAAAGAAACTAAAAAAATATTTTTTTTTCCAAAGTAACTAAAAAATTTTTTTTTTTCCAAAGTAACTAAAAAAATATTTTTTTTTCCAAAGTAACTAAAAAAATATTTTTTTTTCCAAAGTAACTAAAAAAATATTTTTTTTTCCAAAGTAACTAAAAAAATATTTTTTTTTCCAAAGTAACTAAAAAAATATTTTTTTTTCCAAAGTAACTAAAAAAATATTTTTTTTTCCAAAGTAACTAAAAAAATATTTTTTTTTCCAAAGTAACTAAAAAAATATTTTTTTTCCAAAGTAACTAAAAAAATATTTTTTTTTCCAAAGTAACTAAAAAAATATTTTTTTTTCCAAAGTAACTAAAAAAAAAAAAAATTTTCCAAAGAAACTAAAAAAATATTTTTTTTTCCAAAGTAACTAAAAAATATTTTTTTTTCCAAAGTAACTAAAAAAAAATATTTTTTTCCAAAGTAACAAAAAAAATTTTTTTTTCCAAAGAAACTAAAAAATAATTTTTTTTCCAAAGTAACTAAAAAAATATTTTTTTTCCCAAAGTAACTAAAAAATATTTTTTTTTCCAAAGTAACTAAAAAAATATTTTTTTTTCGTAACTAAAAAAATATTTTTTTTTCCAAAGTAACTAAAAAATATTTTTTTTTCCAAAGTAACTAAAAAAATATTTTTTTTTCCAAAGTAACTAAAAAAATATTTTTTTTTCCAAAGTAACTAAAAAAATTTTTTTTTTCCAAAGTAACTAAAAAAATATTTTTTTTTCCAAAGTAACTAAAAAAAATATTTTTTTTCCAAAGAAACTAAAAAAATATTTTTTTTTCCAAAGTAACTAAAAAATATTTTTTTTTCCAAAGTAACTAAAAAATATTTTTTTTTCCAAAGTAACTAAAAAAATATTTTTTTTTCCAAAGTAACTAAAAAAATATTTTTTTTTCCAAAGTAACTAAAAAAATATTTTTTTTTCCAAAGTAACTAAAAAAATATTTTTTTTTCCAAAGTAACTAAAAAAATATTTTTTTTTCCAAAGTAACTAAAAAAATATTTTTTTTTCCAAAGTAACTAAAAAAATATTTTTTTTTCCAAAGTAACTAAAAAAATATTTTTTTTTCCAAAGTAACTAAAAAAATATTTTTTTTTCCAAAGTAACTAAAAAAATATTTTTTTTTCCAAAGTAACTAAAAAAATATTTTTTTTTCCAAAGTAACTAAAAAAATATTTTTTTTTCCAAAGTAACTAAAAAAATATTTTTTTTTCCAAAGTAACTAAAAAAATATTTTTTTTTCCAAAGTAACTAAAAAAATATTTTTTTTCCAAAGTAACTAAAAAAATATTTTTTTTTCCAAAGAAACTAAAAAAATATTTTTTTTTCCAAAGTAACTAAAAAAAAAAAATTTTTCCAAAGAAACTAAAAAAATATTTTTTTTTCCAAAGTAACTAAAAAAATATTTTTTTTTCCAAAGTAACTAAAAAAATATTTTTTTTTCCAAAGTAACTAAAAAAATATTTTTTTTTCCAAAGTAACTAAAAAAATATTTTTTTTTCCAAAGAAACTAAAAAAATATTTTTTTTTCCAAAGTAACTAAAAAAATATTTTTTTTTCCAAAGTAACTAAAAAAAAAAAAAATTTCCAAAGTAACTAAAAAAATATTTTTTTTCCAAAGTAAATAAAAAAAAATATTTTTTTCCAAAGTAACAAAAAAAATTTTTTTTTCCAAAGTAACTAAAAAAATAATTTTTTTTCCAAAGTAACTAAAAAAATATTTTTTTTTCCAAAGAAACTAAAAAAAATATTTTTTTTTCCAAAGTAACTAAAAAAATATTTTTTTTTCCAAAGTAACTAAAAAAATATTTTTTTTTCCAAAGTAACTAAAAAAATATTTTTTTTCCAAAGTAACTAAAAAAATATTTTTTTTTCCAAAGAAACTAAAAAAATATTTTTTTTTCCAAAGTAACTAAAAAAAAAAAAAAATTCCAAAGAAACTAAAAAAATATTTTTTTTTCCAAAGTAACTAAAAAATATTTTTTTTTCCAAAGTAACTAAAAAAAAATATTTTTTTCCAAAGTAACAAAAAAAATTTTTTTTTCCAAAGTAACTAAAAAAATAATTTTTTTTCCAAAGTAACTAAAAAAATATTTTTTTTTCCAAAGAAACTAAAAAAAAAATTTTTTTTCCAAAGTAACTAAAAAAATATTTTTTTTCCCAAAGTAACTAAAAAAATATTTTTTTTTTCCAAAGTAACTAAAAAAATATTTTTTTTCCCAAAGAAACTAAAAAAATATTTTTTTTTCCAAAGTAACTAAAAAAAATATTTTTTTTCCAAAGAAACTAAAAAAATATTTTTTTTTCCAAAGTAACTAAAAAATATTTTTTTTTCCAAAGTAACTAAAAAAATATTTTTTTTTCGTAACTAAAAAAATATTTTTTTTTCCAAAGTAACTAAAAAATATTTTTTTTCCAAAGTAACTAAAAAAATAATTTTTTTTCCAAAGTAACTAAAAAAATATTTTTTTTTCCAAAGTAACTAAAAAAATATTTTTTTTTCCAAAGTAACTAAAAAAAATATTTTTTTTCCAAAGAAACTAAAAAAATATTTTTTTTTCCAAAGTAACTAAAAAATATTTTTTTTTCCAAAGTAACTAAAAAAATATTTTTTTTTCGTAACTAAAAAAATATTTTTTTTTCCAAAGTAACTAAAAAATATTTTTTTTTCCAAAGTAACTAAAAAATATTTTTTTTCCAAAGTAACTAAAAAAATATTTTTTTTTCGTAACTAAAAAAATATTTTTTTTTCCAAAGTAACTAAAAAAATATTTTTTTTTCCAAAGTAACTAAAAAAATATTTTTTTTTCCAAAGTAACTAAAAAAATATTTTTTTTCCAAAGTAACTAAAAAAATATTTTTTTTTCCAAAGAAACTAAAAAAATATTTTTTTTTCCAAAGTAACTAAAAAAAAAAAAAATTTTCCAAAGAAACTAAAAAAATATTTTTTTTTCCAAAGTAACTAAAAAAATATTTTTTTTTCCAAAGAAACAAACTAAAAAAATATTTTTTTTTGTAACTAAAAAAATTTTTTTTTTTTCCAAAGTAACTAAAAAAATATTTTTTTTTCCGTAACTAAAAAAATATTTTTTTTTCCAAAGTAACTAAAAAAATATTTTTTTTTCCAAAGTAACTAAAAAAAATATTTTTTTTCCAAAGAAACTAAAAAAATATATTTTTTTCCAAAGTAACTAAAAAATATTTTTTTTTCCAAAGTAACTAAAAAAATATTTTTTTTTCCAAAGTAACTAAAAAAATATTTTTTTTTCCAAAGTAACTAAAAAAATATTTTTTTTCCAAAGTAACTAAAAAAATATTTTTTTTTCCAAAGTAACTAAAAAAATATTTTTTTTTCCAAAGTAACTAAAAAAATATTTTTTTTCCAAAGTAACTAAAAAAATATTTTTTTTTCCAAAGAAACTAAAAAAATATTTTTTTTTCCAAAGTAACTAAAAAAAAAAAAAATTTTCCAAAGAAACTAAAAAAATATTTTTTTTTCCAAAGTAACTAAAAAAATATTTTTTTTTCCAAAGTAACTAAAAAAATATTTTTTTTTCCAAAGTAACTAAAAAAATATTTTTTTTTCCAAAGTAACTAAAAAAAAATTTTTTTTTCCAAAGAAACTAAAAAAATATTTTTTTTTCCAAAGTAACTAAAAAAATATTTTTTTTTCCAAAGTAACTAAAAAAAAAAAAATTTTCCAAAGTAACTAAAAAAATATTTTTTTTTCCAAAGTAAATAAAAAAAAATATTTTTTTCCAAAGTAACAAAAAAAAATTTTTTTTCCAAAGTAACTAAAAAAATAATTTTTTTTCCAAAGTAACTAAAAAAATATTTTTTTTTCCAAAGAAACTAAAAAAAATTTTTTTTTTCCAAAGTAACTAAAAAAATATTTTTTTTCCCAAAGTAACTAAAAAAATATTTTTTTTTTCCAAAGTAACTAAAAAAATATTTTTTTTCCCAAAGAAACTAAAAAAATATTTTTTTTTCCAAAGTAACTAAAAAAAATATTTTTTTTCCAAAGAAACTAAAAAAATATTTTTTTTTCCAAAGTAACTAAAAAAATTTTTTTTTTCCGTAACTAAAAAAATATTTTTTTTTCGTAACTAAAAAAATATTTTTTTTTCCAAAGTAACTAAAAAAATATTTTTTTTTCCAAAGTAACTAAAAAAATATTTTTTTTTCCAAAGTAACTAAAAAAATATTTTTTTTTCCAAAGTAACTAAAAAAATATTTTTTTTTCCAAAGTAACTAAAAAAATATTTTTTTTTCCAAAGTAACTAAAAAAATATTTTTTTTCCAAAGTAACTAAAAAAATATTTTTTTTTCCAAAGTAACTAAAAAAATATTTTTTTTTCCAAAGTAACTAAAAAAAAAAAAAATTTTCCAAAGAAACTAAAAAAATATTTTTTTTTCCAAAGTAACTAAAAAATATTTTTTTTTCCAAAGTAACTAAAAAAAAATATTTTTTTCCAAAGTAACAAAAAAAATTTTTTTTTCCAAAGAAACTAAAAAATAATTTTTTTTCCAAAGTAACTAAAAAAATATTTTTTTTCCCAAAGTAACTAAAAAAATATTTTTTTTTTCCAAAGTAACTAAAAAAAATATTTTTTTTCCCAAAGTAACTAAAAAAATATTTTTTTTTTCCAAAGTAACTAAAAAAATATTTTTTTTCCCAAAGAAACTAAAAAAATATTTTTTTTTCCAAAGTAACTAAAAAATATTTTTTTTTCCAAAGTAACTAAAAAAATATTTTTTTTTCGTAACTAAAAAAATATTTTTTTTTCCAAAGTAACTAAAAAATATTTTTTTTTCCAAAGTAACTAAAAAAATATTTTTTTTTCCAAAGTAACTAAAAAAATATTTTTTTTTCCAAAGTAACTAAAAAAATATTTTTTTTTCCAAAGTAACTAAAAAAATATTTTTTTTTCCAAAGTAACTAAAAAAAATATTTTTTTTCCAAAGAAACTAAAAAAATATTTTTTTTTCCAAAGTAACTAAAAAATATTTTTTTTTCCAAAGTAACTAAAAAATATTTTTTTTTCCAAAGTAACTAAAAAAATATTTTTTTTTCCAAAGTAACTAAAAAAATATTTTTTTTTCCAAAGTAACTAAAAAAATATTTTTTTTTCCAAAGTAACTAAAAAAATATTTTTTTTTCCAAAGTAACTAAAAAAATATTTTTTTTTCCAAAGTAACTAAAAAAATATATTTTTTTCCAAAGTAACTAAAAAAATATTTTTTTTTCCAAAGTAACTAAAAAAATATTTTTTTTTCCAAAGTAACTAAAAAAATAATTTTTTTTCCAAAGTAACTAAAAAAATATTTTTTTTTCCAAAGTAACTAAAAAAATATTTTTTTTTCCAAAGTAACTAAAAAAATATTTTTTTTTCCAAAGTAACTAAAAAAATATTTTTTTTCCAAAGTAACTAAAAAAATATTTTTTTTTCCAAAGAAACTAAAAAAATATTTTTTTTTCCAAAGTAACTAAAAAAAAAAAATTTTTTCCAAAGAAACTAAAAAAATATTTTTTTTTCCAAAGTAACTAAAAAATTTTTTTTTTCCAAAGTAACTAAAAAAATATTTTTTTTTCCAAAGTAACTAAAAAAATATTTTTTTTTCCAAAGTAACTAAAAAAATATTTTTTTTTCCAAAGTAACTAAAAAAATATTTTTTTTTCCAAAGTAACTAAAAAAATATTTTTTTTTCCAAAGTAACTAAAAAAATATTTTTTTTTCCAAAGAAACTAAAAAAATATTTTTTTTTCCAAAGTAACTAAAAAAATATTTTTTTTTCCAAAGTAACTAAAAAAATATTTTTTTTTCCGTAACTAAAAAAATATTTTTTTTTCCGTAACTAAAAAAATATTTTTTTTTCCAAAGTAACTAAAAAATATTTTTTTTCCAAAGAAACTAAAAAAATATTTTTTTTTCCAAAGTAACTAAAAAAAATATTTTTTTTCCAAAGTAACTAAAAAAATAATTTTTTTTCCAAAGTAACTAAAAAAATATTTTTTTTTCCAAAGAAACTAAAAAAATATTTTTTTTTCCAAAGTAACTAAAAAAAATATTTTTTTTCCAAAGAAACTAAAAAAATATTTTTTTTTCCAAAGTAACTAAAAAATATTTTTTTTCCAAAGAAACTAAAAAAATATTTTTTTTCCCAAAGTAACTAAAAAAAAAATTTTTTTTCCAAAGTAACTAAAAAAATAATTTTTTTTCCAAAGTAACTAAAAAAATATTTTTTTTTCCAAAGAAACTAAAAAAATATTTTTTTTTCCAAAGTAACTAAAAAAATATTTTTTTTTCCCAAAGTAACTAAAAAAATATTTTTTTTTTCCAAAGTAACTAAAAAAAATATTTTTTTTCCCAAAGTAACTAAAAAAATATTTTTTTTTTCCAAAGTAACTAAAAAAAATTTTTTTTTCCCAAAGAAACTAAAAAAATATTTTTTTTTCCAAAGTAACTAAAAAATATTTTTTTTTCCAAAGTAACTAAAAAAATATTTTTTTTTCGTAACTAAAAAAATATTTTTTTTTCCAAAGTAACTAAAAAATATTTTTTTTTCCAAAGTAACTAAAAAAATATTTTTTTTTCCAAAGTAACTAAAAAAATATTTTTTTTTCCAAAGTAACTAAAAAAATATTTTTTTTTCCAAAGTAACTAAAAAAATATATTTTTTTCCAAAGTAACTAAAAAAAATATTTTTTTTCCAAAGAAACTAAAAAAATATTTTTTTTTCCAAAGTAACTAAAAAATATTTTTTTTTCCAAAGTAACTAAAAAATATTTTTTTTTCCAAAGTAACTAAAAAAATATTTCTTTTTCCAAAGTAACTAAAAAAATATTTTTTTTTCCAAAGTAACTAAAAAAATATTTTTTTTTCCAAAGTAACTAAAAAAATATTTTTTTTCCAAAGTAACTAAAAAAATATTTTTTTTTCCAAAGTAACTAAAACAATATATTTTTTTCCAAAGTAACTAAAAAAATATTTTTTTTTCCAAAGTAACTAAAAAAATATTTTTTTTTCCAAAGTAACTAAAAAAATAATTTTTTTTCCAAAGTAACTAAAAAAATATTTTTTTTTCCAAAGTAACTAAAAAAATATTTTTTTTTCCAAAGTAACTAAAAAAATATTTTTTTTTCCAAAGTAACTAAAAAAATATTTTTTTTCCAAAGTAACTAAAAAAATATTTTTTTTTCCAAAGAAACTAAAAAAATATTTTTTTTTCCAAAGTAACTAAAAAAAAAAAAAATTTTCCAAAGAAACTAAAAAAATATTTTTTTTTCCAAAGTAACTAAAAAATATTTTTTTTTCCAAAGTAACTAAAAAAATATTTTTTTTTCCAAAGTAACTAAAAAAATATTTTTTTTTCCAAAGAAACTAAAAAAATATTTTTTTTTCCAAAGTAACTAAAAAAATATTTTTTTTTCCAAAGTAACTAAAAAAATATTTTTTTTTCCGTAACTAAAAAAATATTTTTTTTTCCGTAACTAAAAAAATATTTTTTTTTCCAAAGTAACTAAAAAATATTTTTTTTTCCAAAGTAACTAAAAAATATTTTTTTTCCAAAGAAACTAAAAAAATATTTTTTTTTCCAAAGTAACTAAAAAAAATATTTTTTTTCCAAAGTAACTAAAAAAATAATTTTTTTTCCAAAGTAACTAAAAAAATATTTTTTTTTCCAAAGAAACTAAAAAAATATTTTTTTTTCCAAAGTAACTAAAAAAATATTTTTTTTCCAAAGAAACTAAAAAAATATTTTTTTTTCCAAAGTAACTAAAAAATATTTTTTTTCCAAAGAAACTAAAAAAATATTTTTTTTCCCAAAGTAACTAAAAAAAATTTTTTTTTCCAAAGTAAACTAAAAAAATAATTTTTTTTCCAAAGTAACTAAAAAAATATTTTTTTTTCCAAAGAAACTAAAAAAATATTTTTTTTTCCAAAGTAACTAAAAAAATATTTTTTTTCCCAAAGTAACTAAAAAAATATTTTTTTTTTCCAAAGTAACTAAAAAAATATTTTTTTTCCCAAAGAAACTAAAAAAATATTTTTTTTCCCAAAGTAACTAAAAAAATATTTTTTTTTTCCAAAGTAACTAAAAAAATATTTTTTTTCCCAAAGAAACTAAAAAATATTTTTTTTCCAAAGTAACTAAAAAAAATATTTTTTTTCCAAAGAAACTAAAAAAATATTTTTTTTTCCAAAGTAACTAAAAAATTTTTTTTTTCCAAAGTAACTAAAAAAATATTTTTTTTTCCAAAGTAACTAAAAAAATATTTTTTTTCCAAAGTAACTAAAAAAATATTTTTTTTTCCAAAGTAACTAAAAAAATATTTTTTTTTCCAAAGTAACTAAAAAAATATTTTTTTTTCAAAAGTCACTAAAAAAATATTTTTTTTTCCAAAGTAACTAAAAAAATATTTTTTTTCCAAAGTAACTAAAAAATATTTTTTTTTCCAAAGTAACTAAAAAAATATTTTTTTTTCAAAAGTTAACTAAAAAAATATTTTTTTTCCAAAGTAACTAAAAAAATAATTTTTTTTCCAAAGTATCTAAAAAAATATTTTTTTTTCCAAAGAAACTAAAAAAATATTTTTTTTTCCAAAGTAACTAAAAAAATATTTTTTTTCCCAAAGTAACTAAAAAAATATTTTTTTTTTCCAAAGTAACTAAAAAAATATTTTTTTTCCCAAAGTAACTAAAAAAATATTTTTTTTCCCAAAGAAACTAAAAAAATATTTTTTTTCCCAAAGTAACTAAAAAAATATTTTTTTTCCGAAAGTAACTAAAAATTTTTTTTTTTTTCCAAAGTAACTAAAAAAATATTTTTTTTCCCAAAGAAACTAAAAAAATATTTTTTTTTCCAAATTAACTAAAAAATATTTTTTTTTCCAAAGTAACTAAAAAAATATTTTTTTTCCCAAAGTAACTAAAAAAATATTTTTTTTCCAAAGTAACTAAAAAAATATTTTTTTTTCCAAAGTAACTAAAAAAATATTTTTTTTTCCAAAGTAACTAAAAAAATATTTTTTTTTCCAAAGTAACTAAAAAAATATTTTTTTTTCCAAAGAAACTAAAAAAATATTTTTTTTCCAAAGTAACTAAAAAAATATTTTTTTTCCAAAGTAACTAAAAAAATATTTTTTTTTCCGTAACTAAAAAAATATTTTTTTTTCCAAAGTAACTAAAAAAATATTTTTTTTTCCGTAACTAAAAAAATATTTTTTTTTCCAAAGTAACTAAAAAAATATTTTTTTTTCCAAAGTAACTAAAAAAATATTTTTTTTCCAAAGTAACTAAAAAAATTTTTTTTTTCCAAAGTAACTAAAAAAATATTTTTTTTCCCAAAGTAACTAAAAAAATATTTTTTTTTCCAAAGAAACTAAAAAAATATTTTTTTTTCCAAAGTAACTAAAAAAATATTTTTTTTTCCAAAGTAACTAAAAAAATATTTTTTTTTCCAAAGTAACTGAAAAAATATATTTTTTTCCAAAGTAACTAAAAAATATTTTTTTTTCCAAAGAAACTAAAAAAATATTTTTTTTTCCAAAGTAACTAAAAAAAAAAAAAAATTTCCAAAGAAACTAAAAAAATATTTTTTTTTCCAAAGTAACTAAAAAAAATATTTTTTTTCCCAAAGTAACTAAAAAAATATTTTTTTTTCCAAAGTAACTAAAAAATATTTTTTTTTCCAAAGTAACTAAAAAAATATTTTTTTTTCCAAAGTAACTAAAAAAATATTTTTTTTCCAAAGTAACTAAAAAAATATTTTTTTTTCCAAAGTAACTAAAAAAATATTTTTTTTTCCAAAGTAACTAAAAAAATATTTTTTTTCCCAAAGAAACTAAAAAAATATTTTTTTTTCCAAAGTAACTAAAAAAAAATTTTTTTTCCAAAGAAACTAAAAAATTTTTTTTTTTTCCAAATTAACTAAAAAATTTTTTTTTTTCCAAAGTAACTAAAAAAATATTTTTTTTTCCAAAGTAACTAAAAAAATATTTTTTTTTCCAAAGTAACTAAAAAAATATTTTTTTTTCCAAAGTAACTAAAAAAATATTTTTTTTTCCAAAGAAACTAAAAAAATATTTTTTTTTCCAAAGTAACTAAAAAAATATTTTTTTTTCCAAAGTAACTAAAAAAAATTTTTTTTTTCCGTAACTAAAAAAATTTTTTTTTTTCCAAAGTAACTAAAAAAATTTTTTTTTTTCCAAAGTAACTAAAAAAATTTTTTTTTTTCCAAAGTAACTAAAAAAAATTTTTTTTCCAAAGTAACTAAAAAAATATTTTTTTTTCCAAAGTAACTAAAAAAATATTTTTTTTTCCAAAGTAACTAAAAAAATATTTTTTTTTCCAAAGTAACTAAAAAAATATTTTTTTTTCCAAAGTAACTAAAAAAATATTTTTTTTTCCAAAGAAACTAAAAAAATATTTTTTTTTCCAAAGTAACTAAAAAAAAAAAAATTTTCCAAAGAAACTAAAAAAATATTTTTTTTTCCAAAGTAACTAAAAAAATATTTTTTTTCCCAAAGTAACTAAAAAAATATTTTTTTTTCCAAAGTAACTAAAAAATATTTTTTTTTCCAAAGTAACTAAAAAAATATTTTTTTTTCCAAAGTAACTAAAAAAATATTTTTTTTCCCAAAGAAACTAAAAAAATATTTTTTTTTCCAAAGTAACTAAAAAAAAAATTTTTTTTCCAAAGAAACTAAAAAAATATTTTTTTTTCCAAAGTAACTAAAAAATATTTTTTTTTCCAAAGTAACTAAAAAAATATATTTTTTTCCAAAGTAACTAAAAAAATATTTTTTTTTTCCAAAGTAACTAAAAAAATATTTTTTTTCCCAAAGAAACTAAAAAATTTTTTTTTTTCCAAAGTAACTAAAAAAAATATTTTTTTTCCAAAGTAACTAAAAAAATATTTTTTTTTCCAAAGTAACTAAAAAAATATTTTTTTTTCCAAAGTAACTAAAAAAATATTTTTTTTTCCAAAGAAACTAAAAAAATATATTTTTTTCCAAAGTAACTAAAAAAAAAAAAAATTTCCAAAGAAACTAAAAAAATATTTTTTTTTCCAAAGTAACTAAAAAAATATTTTTTTTCCCAAAGTAACTAAAAAAATATTTTTTTTTCCAAAGTAACTAAAAAAAATTTTTTTTTCCAAAGTAACTAAAAAAATATTTTTTTTTCCAAAGTAACTAAAAAAATATTTTTTTTTCCAAAGTTACTAAAAAAATATTTTTTTTTCCAAAGTAACTAAAAAAATATTTTTTTTTCCAAAGTAACTAAAAAAATATTTTTTTCCCCAAAGAAACTAAAAAAATATTTTTTTTCCAAAGTAACTAAAAAAATATTTTTTTTTCCAAAGTAACTAAAAAAATATTTTTTTTTCCAAAGTAACTAAAAAAATATTTTTTTTCCCAAAGTAACTAAAAAAATATTTTTTTTTCCAAAGTAACTAAAAAAATATTTTTTTTTCCAAAGTAACTAAAAAAATATTTTTTTTCCCAAAGTAACTAAAAAAATATTTTTTTTTCCAAAGAAACTAAAAAAATATTTTTTTTTCCAAAGTAACTAAAAAAATATATTTTTTTCCAAAGTAACTAAAAAAATATTTTTTTTTCCAAAGTAACTAAAAAAATATTTTTTTTTCCAAAGTAACTAAAAAAATATATTTTTTTTCCAAAGTAACTAAAAAAATATTTTTTTTTCCAAAGTAACTAAAAAAATATTTTTTTTCCAAAGAAACTAAAAAAATATTTTTTTTCCAAAGTAACTAAAAAAAAAAAAATTTTCCAAGAAACTAAAAAAATATTTTTTTTTCCAAAGTAACTAAAAAAATATTTTTTTTCCCAAAGTAACTAAAAAAATATTTTTTTTTCCAAAGTAACTAAAAAATATTTTTTTTTCCAAAGTAACTAAAAAAATATTTTTTTTTCCAAAGTAACTAAAAAAATATTTTTTTTCCCAAAGAAACTAAAAAAATATTTTTTTTCCAAAGTAACTAAAAAAAAAATTTTTTTTTCCAAAGAAACTAAAAAAATATTTTTTTCCAAAGTAACTAAAAAATATTTTTTTTCCAAAGTAACTAAAAAAATATATTTTTTTCCAAAGTAACTAAAAAAATATTTTTTTTTTCCAAAGTAACTAAAAAAATATTTTTTTTTCCCAAAGAAACTAAAATTTTTTTTTTTTTCCAAAGTAACTAAAAAAAATATTTTTTTTCCAAAGTAACTAAAAAAATATTTTTTTTCCAAAGTAACTAAAAAAATATTTTTTTTTCCAAAGTAACTAAAAAAATATTTTTTTTTCCAAAGAAACTAAAAAAATATATTTTTTCCAAAGTAACTAAAAAAAAAAAAAAATTTCCAAAGAAACTAAAAAAATATTTTTTTTCCAAAGTAACTAAAAAAATATTTTTTTTCCCAAAGTAACTAAAAAAATATTTTTTTTTCCAAAGTAACTAAAAAAAATTTTTTTTTTCCAAAGTAACTAAAAAAATATTTTTTTTTCCAAAGTAACTAAAAAAATATTTTTTTCCAAAGTAACTAAAAAAATATTTTTTTTCCCAAAGTAACTAAAAAAATATTTTTTTTTCCAAAGTAACTAAAAAAATATTTTTTTCCCAAAGAAACTAAAAAAATATTTTTTTTTCCAAAGTAACTAAAAAAATATTTTTTTTTCCAAAGTAACTAAAAAAATATTTTTTTTTCCAAAGTAACTAAAAAAATATTTTTTTTCCCAAAGTAACTAAAAAAATATTTTTTTTTCCAAAGTAACTAAAAAAATATTTTTTTTTCCAAAGTAACTAAAAAAATATTTTTTTTCCCAAAGTAACTAAAAAAATATTTTTTTTTCCAAGAAACTAAAAAAATATTTTTTTTTCCAAAGTAACTAAAAAATATATTTTTTTCCAAAGTAACTAAAAAAATATTTTTTTTTCCAAAGTAACTAAAAAAATATATTTTTTTCCAAAGTAACTAAAAAAATATTTTTTTTTCCAAAGAAACTAAAAAAATATTTTTTTTTCCAAAGTAACTAAAAAAAAAAAAATTTTCCAAAGAAACTAAAAAAATATTTTTTTTTCCAAAGTAACTAAAAAAATATTTTTTTTCCCAAAGTAACTAAAAAAATATTTTTTTTTCCAAAGTAACTAAAAAATATTTTTTTTTCCAAAGTAACTAAAAAAATATTTTTTTTTTCCAAAGTAACTAAAAAAATATTTTTTTTCCAAAGTAACTAAAAAATATTTTTTTTTCCAAAGTAACTAAAAAAATATATTTTTTTTCCAAAGTAACTAAAAAAATATTTTTTTTTCCAAAGTAACTAAAAAATATTTTTTTTTCCAAAGAAACTAAAAAAATATTTTTTTTTTCCAAAGTAACTAAAAAAATATATTTTTTTCCAAAGTAACTAAAAAAATATATTTTTTTCCGTAACTAAAAAAATATTTTTTTTTCCAAAGTAACTAAAAAAAATATTTTTTTTCCAAAGTAACTAAAAAAATATTTTTTTTTCCAAAGTAACTAAAAAAATATTTTTTTTTCCAAAGTAACTAAAAAAATATTTTTTTTTCCAAAGTAACTAAAAAAATATTTTTTTTTCCAAAGTAACTAAAAAAATATTTTTTTTTCCGTAACTAAAAAATATTTTTTTTCCCAAAGTAACTAAAAAAATATTTTTTTTTCCAAAGTAACTAAAAAAATATTTTTTTTTCCAAAGTAACTAAAAAATATTTTTTTTTCCAAAGTAACTAAAAAAATATTTTTTTTTCCAAAGTAACTAAAAAAATATTTTTTTTCCAAAAGTAACTAAAAAAATATTTTTTTTCCCAAAGAAACTAAAAAAATATTTTTTTTTCCAAAGTAACTAAAAAAATATATTTTTTCCAAAGTAACTAAAAAAATATTTTTTTTTCCAAAGAAACTAAAAAAATATTTTTTTTTCCAAAGTAACTAAAAAAAAAAAAATTTTTCCAAAGAAACTAAAAAAATATTTTTTTTTCCAAAGTAACTAAAAAAATATTTTTTTCCCAAAGTAACTAAAAAAATATTTTTTTTTCAAAGTAACTAAAAAATATTTTTTTTTCCAAAGTAACTAAAAAAATATTTTTTTTTCCAAAGTAACTAAAAAAATATTTTTTTTTCCAAAGTAACTAAAAAAATATTTTTTTTTCCAAAGTAACTAAAAAAATATTTTTTTTTCCAAAGTAACTAAAAAAATATTTTTTTTCCCAAAGAAACTAAAAAATATTTTTTTTTCCAAAGTAACTAAAAAAAAAAAAATTTTCCAAAGAAACTAAAAAAATATTTTTTTTTCCAAATTAACTAAAAAATATTTTTTTTCCAAAGTAACTAAAAAAATATTTTTTTTTCCAAAGTAACTAAAAAAATATTTTTTTTCCAAAGTAACTAAAAAAATATTTTTTTTTCCAAAGTAACTAAAAAAATATTTTTTTTCCAAAGTAACTAAAAAAATATTTTTTTTTCCAAAGTAACTAAAAAAATATTTTTTTTTCCAAAGAAACTAAAAAAATATTTTTTTTTCCAAAGTAACTAAAAAAATATTTTTTTTTTCCAAAGTAACTAAAAAAATATTTTTTTTCCGTAACTAATAAAATATTTTTTTTTCCAAAGTAACTAAAAAAATATTTTTTTTTCCAAAGTAACTAAAAAAATATTTTTTTTCCAAAGTAACTAAAAAAATATTTTTTTTTCCAAAGTAACTAAAAAAATATTTTTTTTTCCAAGTAACTAAAAAAATATTTTTTTTTCCAAAGTAACTAAAAAATTTTTTTTTTCCCAAAGTAACTAAAAAAAAATTTTTTTTTCCAAAGTAACTAAAAAATTTTTTTTTTTCCAAAGTAACTAAAAAAATATTTTTTTTTCCAAAGTAACTAAAAAAATATTTTTTTTTCCAAAGTAACTAAAAAAATATTTTTTTTCCAAAGAAACTAAAAAAATATTTTTTTTTCCAAAGTAACTAAAAAAAAAAATTTTTTCCAAAGAAACTAAAAAAATATTTTTTTTTCCAAAGTAACTAAAAAAATATTTTTTTCCCAAAGTAACTAAAAAAATATTTTTTTTTCCAAAGTAACTAAAAAATATTTTTTTTTCCAAAGTAACTAAAAAAATATTTTTTTTTCCAAGTAACTAAAAAAATATTTTTTTCCAAAGAAACTAAAAAAATATTTTTTTTTCCAAAGTAACTAAAAAAAAAATTTTTTTCCAAAGAAACTAAAAAATATTTTTTTTTCCAAAGTAACTAAAAAATATTTTTTTTTCAAAGTAACTAAAAAAATATATTTTTTTCCAAAGTAACTAAAAAAATATTTTTTTTTTCCAAAGTAACTAAAAAAATATTTTTTTTCCCAAAGAAACTAAAATTTTTTTTTTTTCCAAAGTAACTAAAAAAAATATTTTTTTTCCAAAGAAACTAAAAAAATATTTTTTTTCCCAAAGAACTAAAAAAAATTTTTTTTTCCAAAGTAACTAAAAAAAATATTTTTTTTCCAAAGTAACTAAAAAAATATTTTTTTTTCCAAAGTAACTAAAAAAATATTTTTTTTTCCAAAGTAACTAAAAAAATATTTTTTTTTCCAAAGAAACTAAAAAAATATATTTTTTTCCAAGTAACTAAAAAAAAAAAAAATTTCCAAAGAAACTAAAAAAATATTTTTTTTTCCAAAGTAACTAAAAAATATTTTTTTTCCAAAGTAACTAAAAAAATATTTTTTTTTCCAAAGTAACTAAAAAAAATTTTTTTTTCCAAAGTAACTAAAAAAATATTTTTTTTCCAAAGTAACTAAAAAAATATTTTTTTTCCAAAGTAACTAAAAAAATATTTTTTTTTCCAAAGTAACTAAAAAAATATTTTTTTTTCCAAAGTAACTAAAAAATATTTTTTTCCCCAAAGAAACTAAAAAAATATTTTTTTTTCCAAAGTAACTAAAAAAAAAAAAATTTTTCCAAAGAAACTAAAAAAATATTTTTTTTTCCAAATTAACTAAAAAATATTTTTTTTTCCAAAGTAACTAAAAAAATATTTTTTTTTCCAAAGTAACTAAAAAATATTTTTTTTTCCAAAGAAACTAAAAAAATATTTTTTTTTCCAAAGTAACTAAAAAAATATTTTTTTTCCAAAGAAACTAAAAAAATATTTTTTTTTCCAAAGTAACTAAAAAAAATATTTTTTTTTCCAAAGTAACTAAAAAAATATTTTTTTTTCCGTAACTAAAAAAATATTTTTTTTTTCCAAAGTAACTAAAAAAATATTTTTTTTCCAAAGTAACTAAAAAAATATTTTTTTTTCCAAAGTAACTAAAAAAATATTTTTTTTCCCAAAGTAACTAAAAAAAAATTTTTTTTTCCAAAGTAACTAAAAAAATATTTTTTTTCCAAAGTAACTAAAAAAATATTTTTTTTCCCAAAGTAACTAAAAAAATATTTTTTTTTCCAAAGAAACTAAAAAAATATTTTTTTTTCCAAAGTAACTAAAAAAATATATTTTTTTCCAAAGTAACTAAAAAAATATTTTTTTTTCCAAAGTAACTAAAAAAATATATTTTTTTCCAAAGTAACTAAAAAAATATTTTTTTTTCCAAAGAAACTAAAAAAATATTTTTTTTTCCAAAGTAACTAAAAAAAAATATTTTTTCCAAAGAAACTAAAAAAATATTTTTTTTTCCAAAGTAACTAAAAAAATATTTTTTTTCCCAAAGTAACTAAAAAAATATTTTTTTTCCAAAGTAACTAAAAAATATTTTTTTTTCCAAAGTAACTAAAAAAATATTTTTTTTCCAAAGTAACTAAAAAAATATTTTTTTTTCCAAAGTAACTAAAAAAATATTTTTTTTTCCAAAGTAACTAAAAAAATATTTTTTTTTCCAAAGAAACTAAAAAAATATTTTTTTTTCCAAAGTAACTAAAAAAATATTTTTTTTTCCAAAGTAACTAAAAAAATATATTTTTTTCCGTAACTAAAAAAAATATTTTTTTTTCCAAAGTAACTAAAAAAATATTTTTTTTTCCAAAGTAACTAAAAAAATATTTTTTTTTCCAAAGTAACTAAAAAAATATTTTTTTTTCCAAAGTAACTAAAAAAATATTTTTTTTTCCAAGTAACTAAAAAAATATTTTTTTTTCCAAAGTAACTAAAAAAATATTTTTTTTTCCGTAACTAAAAAAATATTTTTTTTTCCAAAGTAACTAAAAAAATATTTTTTTTTCCAAAGTAACTAAAAAAATATTTTTTTTCCCAAAGTAACTAAAAAAATATTTTTTTTTCCAAAGTAACTAAAAAAATATTTTTTTTTCCAAAGTAACTAAAAAAATATTTTTTTTCCCAAAGTAACTAAAAAAATATTTTTTTTCCAAAGAAACTAAAAAAATATTTTTTTTTCCAAAGTAACTAAAAAAATATATTTTTTCCAAAGTAACTAAAAAAATATTTTTTTTTCCAAAGAAACTAAAAAAATATTTTTTTTTCCAAAGTAACTAAAAAAAAAAAAAATTTCCAAAGAAACTAAAAAAATATTTTTTTTTCCAAAGTAACTAAAAAAATATTTTTTTCCAAAGTAACTAAAAAAATATTTTTTTTTCCAAAGTAACTAAAAAATATTTTTTTTCCAAAGTAACTAAAAAAATATATTTTTTTCCAAAGTAACTAAAAAAATATTTTTTTTTCCAAAGTAACTAAAAAAATATTTTTTTTTCCAAAGTAACTAAAAAAATATTTTTTTTCCAAAGTAACTAAAAAAATATTTTTTTTCCCAAAGAAACTAAAAAAATATTTTTTTTTCCAAAGTAACTAAAAAAAAAAAAATTTTTCCAAAGAAACTAAAAAAATATTTTTTTTTCCAAATTAACTAAAAAATATTTTTTTTTCCAAAGTAACTAAAAAAATATTTTTTTTTCCAAAGTAACTAAAAAAATATTTTTTTTTCCAAAGTAACTAAAAAAATATTTTTTTTTCCAAAGTAACTAAAAAAATATTTTTTTTTCCAAAGTAACTAAAAAAATATTTTTTTTTCCAAAGTAACTAAAAAAATATTTTTTTTCCAAAGAAACTAAAAAAATATTTTTTTTTCCAAAGTAACTAAAAAAATATTTTTTTTCCAAAGTAACTAAAAAAATATTTTTTTTTCCGTAACTAATAAAAAAAATTTTTTTCCCAAAGTAACTAAAAAAATATTTTTTTTTCCAAAGTAACTAAAAAATATTTTTTTTTCCAAAGTAACTAAAAAAATATTTTTTTTTCCAAAGAAACTAAAAAAATATTTTTTTTTCCAAAGTAACTAAAAAAAAAAAATTTTTCCAAAGAAACTAAAAAAATATTTTTTTTTTTCCAAAGTAACTAAAAAAATATTTTTTTTCCCAAAGTAACTAAAAAAATATTTTTTTTCCAAAGTAACTAAAAAATATATTTTTTTCCAAAGTAACTAAAAAAATATTTTTTTTTTCCAAAGTAACTAAAAAAATATTTTTTTTCCCAAAGAAACTAAAAAAATATTTTTTTTTCCAAAGTAACTAAAAAAAAAATTTTTTTTCCAAAGAAACTAAAAAAATATTTTTTTTTCCAAAGTAACTAAAAAATATTTTTTTTTCCAAAGTAACTAAAAAATATATTTTTTTCCAAAGTAACTAAAAAAATATTTTTTTTTTCCAAAGTAACTAAAAAAATATTTTTTTTCCCAAAGAAACTAAAAAATTTTTTTTTTTCCAAAGTAACTAAAAAATATATTTTTTTTCCAAAGAAACTAAAAAAATATTTTTTTTTCCAAAGTAACTAAAAAATATTTTTTTTCCAAAGAAACTAAAAAAATATTTTTTTTTCCAAAGTAACTAAAAAATATTTTTTTTTCCAAAGTAACTAAAAAATATTTTTTTTCCCAAAGTAACTAAAAAAATATTTTTTTTTTCCAAAGTAACTAAAAAAATATTTTTTTTTCCAAAGTAACTAAAAAAATATTTTTTTTTCCAAAGTAACTAAAAAAATATTTTTTTTTCCAAAGTAACTAAAAAAATATTTTTTTTTCCAAAGTAACTAAAAAAATATTTTTTTTTCCAAAGTAACTAAAAAAATATTTTTTTTTCCAAAGAAACTAAAAAAATATTTTTTTTCCAAAGTAACTAAAAAAATATTTTTTTTCCAAAGTAACTAAAAAAATATTTTTTTTTCCAAAGTAACTAAAAAAATATTTTTTTTTCCAAAGTAACTAAAAAAATATTTTTTTTTCCAAAGTAACTAAAAAAATATTTTTTTTTCCAAAGTAACTAAAAAAATATTTTTTTTTCCAAAGTAACTAAAAAAATATTTTTTTTTCCAAAGTAACTAAAAAAATATTTTTTTTTCCAAAGTAACTAAAAAAATATTTTTTTTCCCAAAGTAACTAAAAAAATATTTTTTTTTCCAAAGTAACTAAAAAAATATTTTTTTTTCCAAAGTAACTAAAAAAATATTTTTTTTTCCAAAGTAACTAAAAAAATATTTTTTTTTCCAAAGTAACTAAAAAAATATTTTTTTTTCCAAAGAAACTAAAAAAAATATTTTTTTTTCCAAAGTAACTAAAAAAATATTTTTTTTCCAAAGAAACTAAAAAAATATTTTTTTTCCAAAGTAACTAAAAAAAAAAATTTTTTTCCAAAGTAACTAAAAAAATATATTTTTTTCCAAAGTAACTAAAAAAATATTTTTTTTCCAAAGTAACTAAAAAAATATATTTTTTTCCAAAGTAACTAAAAAAATATTTTTTTTTCCAAAGAAACTAAAAAAATATTTTTTTTTCCAAAGTAACTAAAAAATATTTTTTTTTCCAAAGAAACTAAAAAAATATTTTTTTTTCCAAAGTAACTAAAAAAATATTTTTTTTCCAAAGTAACTAAAAAAATATTTTTTTTTCCAAAGTAACTAAAAAAATATTTTTTTTTCCAAAGTAACTAAAAAAATATTTTTTTTCCAAAGTAACTAAAAAAATATTTTTTTTTCCAAAGTAACTAAAAAAATATTTTTTTTTCCAAAGTAACTAAAAAAATATTTTTTTTTCCAAAGTAACTAAAAAAATATTTTTTTTCCCAAAGTAACTAAAAAAATATTTTTTTTTCCAAAGTAACTAAAAAAATATTTTTTTTTCCAAGTAACTAAAAAAATATTTTTTTTTCCAAAGTAACTAAAAAAATATTTTTTTTTCCAAAGTAACTAAAAAAATATTTTTTTTCCAAAGAAACTAAAAAATATTTTTTTTTCCAAAGTAACTAAAAAAATATTTTTTTTCCAAAGAAACTAAAAAAATATTTTTTTTTCCAAAGTAACTAAAAAAAAAAATTTTTTCCAAAGTAACTAAAAAAATATATTTTTTTCCAAAGTAACTAAAAAAATATTTTTTTTTCCAAAGTAACTAAAAAAATATATTTTTTTCCAAAGTAACTAAAAAAATATTTTTTTTTCCAAAGAAACTAAAAAAATATTTTTTTTTCCAAAGTAACTAAAAAATATTTTTTTTTCCAAAGTAACTAAAAAAAATATTTTTTTCCAAAGAAACTAAAAAAAATATTTTTTTTTCCAAAGTAACTAAAAAATATTTTTTTTTCCAAAGTAACTAAAAAAATATTTTTTTTTCCAAAGTAACTAAAAAAATATTTTTTTTTCCAAAGTAACTAAAAAATTTTTTTTTTCCAAAGTAACTAAAAAAATATTTTTTTTCCCAAAGTAACTAAAAAAATATTTTTTTTCCAAAGAAACTAAAAAAATATTTTTTTTTCCAAAGTAACTAAAAAAATATTTTTTTTTCCAAGTAACTAAAAAATATTTTTTTTTCCAAAGCAACTAAAAAAATATTTTTTTTTCCAAAGTAACTAAAAAAATATTTTTTTTTCCAAAGAAACTAAAAAAAATATTTTTTTTTTCCAAAGTAACTAAAAAAAAAAAAAATTTTTCCAAAGAAACTAAAAAAATATTTTTTTTTCCAAAGTAACTAAAAAAATATTTTTTTTTCCCAAAGTAACTAAAAAAATATTTTTTTTTCCAAAGTAACTAAAAAAATTTTTTTTCCAAAGTAACTAAAAAAATATTTTTTTTTCCAAAGTAACTAAAAAAATATTTTTTTTTCCAAAGTAACTAAAAAAATATTTTTTTTTCCAAAGTAACTAAAAAAATATTTTTTTTTCCAAAGTAACTAAAAAAATATTTTTTTTCCCAAAGAAACTAAAAATATTTTTTTTTTCCAAAGTAACTAAAAAAAAAAATTTTTTCCAAAGAAACTAAAAAAATATTTTTTTTTCCAAATTAACTAAAAAATATTTTTTTTTCCAAAGTAACTAAAAAAATATTTTTTTTTCCAAAGTAACTAAAAAAATACTAAAAAAATATTTTTTTTTTCCAAAGTAACTAAAAAAATATTTTTTTTTCCAAAGTAACTAAAAAAATATTTTTTTTTCCAAAGTAACTAAAAAAATATTTTTTTTTCCAAAGTAACTAAAAAAATATTTTTTTTTCCAAAGAAACTAAAAAAATATTTTTTTTTCCAAAGTAACTAAAAAAATATTTTTTTTTCCAAAGTAACTAAAAAAATATTTTTTTTTCCGTAACTAAAAAAATATTTTTTTTTCCAAAGTAACTAAAAAAATATTTTTTTTTCCAAAGTAACTAAAAAAAAATATTTTTTTTCCAAAGTAACTAAAAAAATATTTTTTTTTCCAAAGTAACTAAAAAAATATTTTTTTTTCCAAAGTAACTAAAAAAATATTTTTTTTTCCAAAGTAACTAAAAAAATATTTTTTTTCCCAAAGTAACTAAAAAAATATTTTTTTTTCCAAAGAAACTAAAAAAATATTTTTTTTTCCAAAGTAACTAAAAAAATATATTTTTTTCCAAAGTAACTAAAAAAATATTTTTTTTTCCAAAGTAACTAAAAAAATATTTTTTTTTCCAAAGTAACTAAAAAAATATTTTCTTTTCCAAAGAAACTAAAAAAATATTTTTTTTTCCAAAGTAACTAAAAAAAAAAAAATTTTTCCAAAGAAACTAAAAATTTTTTTTTTTTTCCAAAGTAACTAAAAAAATATTTTTTTTCCCAAAGTAACTAAAAAAATATTTTTTTTTCCAAAGTAACTAAAAAATATTTTTTTTTCCAAAGTAACTAAAAAAATATTTTTTTTCCAAAGTAACTAAAAAAATATTTTTTTTTCCAAAGTAACTAAAAAAATATTTTTTTTTCCAAAGTAACTAAAAAAATATTTTTTTTTCCAAAGTAACTAAAAAAATATTTTTTTTCCCAAAGAAACTAAAAAAATATTTTTTTTTCCAAAGTAACTAAAAAAAAAAATTTTTTTCCAAAGAAACTAAAAAAATATTTTTTTTTCCAAATTAACTAAAAAATATTTTTTTTTCCAAAGTAACTAAAAAAATATTTTTTTTTCCAAAGTAACTAAAAAAATATTTTTTTTTCCAAAGTAACTAAAAAAATATTTTTTTTTCCAAAGTAACTAAAAAAATATTTTTTTTTCCAAAGTAACTAAAAAAATATTTTTTTTTCCAAAGTAACTAAAAAAATATTTTTTTTTCCAAAGTAACTAAAAAAATATTTTTTTTTCCAAAGAAACTAAAAAAATATTTTTTTTTCCAAAGTAACTAAAAAATATTTTTTTTTCCAAAGTAACTAAAAAAATATTTTTTTTTCCGTAACTAAAAAAATATTTTTTTTTCCAAAGTAACTAAAAAAATATTTTTTTTTCCAAAGTAACTAAAAAAATATTTTTTTTTCCAAAGTAACTAAAAAAATATTTTTTTTTCCAAAGTAACTAAAAAAATATTTTTTTTCCAAAGTAACTAAAAAAATATTTTTTTTTCCAAAGTAACTAAAAAAATATTTTTTTTCCCAAAGTAACTAAAAAAATATTTTTTTTTCCAAAGAAACTAAAAAAATATTTTTTTTTCCAAAGTAACTAAAAAAATATATTTTTTTCCAAAGTAACTAAAAAAATTTTTTTTTTTCCAAAGTAACTAAAAAATATATATTTTTTTCCAAAGTAACTAAAAAAATATTTTTTTTTCCAAAGAAACTAAAAAAATATTTTTTTTTCCAAAGTAACTAAAAAAAAAAAAAATTTTCCAAAGAAACTAAAAAAATATTTTTTTTTCCAAAGTAACTAAAAAAATATTTTTTTCCCAAAGTAACTAAAAAAATATTTTTTTTCCAAAGTAACTAAAAAATATTTTTTTTTCCAAAGTAACTAAAAAAATATTTTTTTTTCCAAAGTAACTAAAAAAATATTTTTTTTTCCAAAGTAACTAAAAAAATATTTTTTTTTCCAAAGTAACTAAAAAAATATTTTTTTTTCCAAAGTAACTAAAAAAATATTTTTTTTCCCAAAGAAACTAAAAAAATATTTTTTTTTCCAAAGTAACTAAAAAAAAAATTTTTTTCCAAAGAAACTAAAAAAATATTTTTTTTTCCAAATTAACTAAAAAATATTTTTTTTTCCAAAGTAACTAAAAAAATATTTTTTTTTCCAAAGTAACTAAAAAAATATTTTTTTTTCCAAAGTAACTAAAAAAATATTTTTTTTTCCAAAGTAACTAAAAAAATATTTTTTTTTCCAAAGTAACTAAAAAAATATTTTTTTTTCCAAAGTAACTAAAAAAATATTTTTTTTTCCAAAGAAACTAAAAAAATATTTTTTTTTCCAAAGTAACTAAAAAAATATTTTTTTTTCCAAAGTAACTAAAAAAATATTTTTTTTTCCGTAACTAAAAAAATATTTTTTTTTCCGTAACTAAAAAAATATTTTTTTTTCCAAAGTAACTAAAAAAATATTTTTTTT
This sequence comes from Melanostigma gelatinosum, assembly GCF_949748355.1. Taxonomy (NCBI): domain Eukaryota; kingdom Metazoa; phylum Chordata; class Actinopteri; order Perciformes; family Zoarcidae; genus Melanostigma; species Melanostigma gelatinosum. The sequence continues at coordinate 2,797 of NW_027635244.1, read as the reverse complement.
TCCAAAGTAACTAAAAAAATATTTTTTTTTCCAAAGTAACTAAAAAATATTTTTTTTTCCAAAGTAACTAAAAAAATATTTTTTTTCCCAAAGTAACTAAAAAAATATTTTTTTTTCCAAAGTAACTAAAAAAATATATTTTTTTCCAAAGTAACTAAAAAAATATTTTTTTTCCCAAAGTAACTAAAAAAATATTTTTTTTTCCAAAGTAACTAAAAAAATATTTTTTTTTCCAAAGTAACTAAAAAAATATTTTTTTTCCAAAGTAACTAAAAAAATATTTTTTTTTACAAAGTAACTAAAAAATATATTTTTTTTTCCAAAGAAACTAAAAAAATATTTTTTTTTCCAAAGTAACTAAAAAAAAAAAAATTTTCCAAAGAAACTAAAAAAATATTTTTTTTTCCAAAGTAACTAAAAAAATATTTTTTTTTCCAAAGTAACTAAAAAAATATTTTTTTTCCAAAGTAACTAAAAAAATATTTTTTTTTCCAAAGAAACTAAAAAAATATTTTTTTTTCCAAAGTAACTAAAAAAATATTTTTTTTTCCAAAGTAACTAAAAAAATATTTTTTTTTCCAAAGTAACTAAAAAAATATTTTTTTTTCCGTAACTAAAAAAATATTTTTTTTTCCAAAGTAACTAAAAAAATATTTTTTTTTCCAAAGTAACTAAAAAAATATTTTTTTTTCCAAAGTAACTAAAAAAATATTTTTTTTCCCAAAGTAACTAAAAAAATATTTTTTTTCCAAAGTAACTAAAAAAATATTTTTTTTTCCAAAGTAACTAAAAAAATATTTTTTTTCCCAAAGTAACTAAAAAAATATTTTTTTTTCCAAAGTAACTAAAAAATATTTTTTTTTCCAAAGTAACTAAAAAAATATTTTTTTTTCCAAAGTAACTAAAAAAATATTTTTTTTTCCAAAGTAACTAAAAAAATATTTTTTTTTCCAAAGAAACTAAAAAAATATTTTTTTTTCCAAAGAAACTAAAAAAATATTTTTTTTTCCAAAGTAACTAAAAAAAAAAAAAATTTCCAAAGAAACTAAAAAAATATTTTTTTTTCCAAAGTAACTAAAAAAATATTTTTTTTCGCAAAGTAACTAAAAAAATATTTTTTTTTCCAAAGTAACTAAAAAATATTTTTTTTCCAAAGTAACTAAAAAAATATTTTTTTTTCCAAAGTAACTAAAAAAATATTTTTTTTTCCAAAGTAACTAAAAAAATATTTTTTTTTCCAAAGTAACTAAAAAAATATTTTTTTTTCCAAAGTAACTAAAAAATATTTTTTTTCCCAAAGAAACTAAAAAAATATATTTTTTTCCAAAGTAACTAAAAAAAAAATTTTTTTTCCAAAGAAACTAAAAAAATATTTTTTTTTCCAAAGTAACTAAAAAATATTTTTTTTTTCCAAAGTAACTAAAAAAATATATTTTTTTCCAAAGTAACTAAAAAAATATTTTTTTTTTCCAAAGTAACTAAAAAATATTTTTTTTCCCAAAGAAACTAAAAAAATTTTTTTTTCCAAAGTAACTAAAAAAATTTTTTTTTTTCCAAAGAAACTAAAAAAATATTTTTTTTTCCAAAGTAACTAAAAAATATTTTTTTTCCAAAGAAACTAAAAAAATATTTTTTTTTCCAAAGTAACTAAAAAATATTTTTTTTTTCCAAAGTAACTAAAAAAATATTTTTTTTTCCAAAGTAACTAAAAAAATATTTTTTTTTCCAAAGTAACTAAAAAAATAATTTTTTTTCCAAAGTAACTAAAAAAATATTTTTTTTTCCAAAGTAACTAAAAAATATTTTTTTTTCCAAAGTAACTAAAAAAATATTTTTTTTTCCAAAGTAACTAAAAAATATTTTTTTTTCCAAAGTAACTAAAAAAATATTTTTTTTCCAAAGTAACTAAAAAAATATTTTTTTTTCCAAAGTAACTAAAAAAATATTTTTTTTTCCAAAGAAACTAAAAAAATATTTTTTTTCCAAAGTAACTAAAAAAATATTTTTTTTTCCAAAGTAACTAAAAAAATATTTTTTTTTCCAAAGTAACTAAAAAAATATTTTTTTTTCCAAAGTAACTAAAAAAATATTTTTTTTTCCAAAGAAACTAAAAAAATATTTTTTTTTCCAAAGTAACTAAAAAAAAAAAATTTTTCCAAAGAAACTAAAAAAATATTTTTTTTTCCAAAGTAACTAAAAAAATATTTTTTTTCCCAAAGTAACTAAAAAATATATTTTTTTCCAAAGTAACTAAAAAATATTTTTTTTTTCCAAAGTAACTAAAAAAATATTTTTTTTTCCAAAGTAACTAAAAAATATTTTTTTTTCCAAAGTAACTAAAAAAATATTTTTTTTTCCAAAGTAACTAAAAAAATATTTTTTTTTCCAAAGTAACTAAAAAAATATTTTTTTTCCCAAAGAAACTAAAAAAATATTTTTTTTTTCCAAAGTAACTAAAAAAAAAAAAAATTTTCCACAGAAACAAAAAATATTTTTTTTTCCAAAGTAACTAAAAAATATTTTTTTTTCCAAAGTAACTAAAAAAATATTTTTTTTTCCAAAGTAACTAAAAAAATATAAAAAAATATTTTTTTTTCCAAAGTAACTAAAAAAATATTTTTTTTTCCAAAGTAACTAAAAAAATATTTTTTTTTCCAAAGTAACTAAAAAAATATTTTTTTTTCCAAAGTAACTAAAAAAATATTTTTTTTTCCAAAGAAACTAAAAAAATATTTTTTTTTCCAAAGTAACTAAAAAAATATTTTTTTTTCCAAAGTAACTAAAAAAAATTTTTTTT
>NW_027635245.1:77500-79000 GCF_949748355.1 Melanostigma gelatinosum | reverse complement strand
GGTGTAACACTGCTGCCCTCTAGTGGTTAAATCGTGTAATGTTTATGATTCATTAAATGGTGTAACACTGCTGCCCTCTAGTGGTTAAATCATGTAATGCTCATGATTCATTAAATGGTGTAACACTGTTGCCCTCTAGTGGTTAGATCATGTAATGTTCATGAATCATTAAATGGTGTAACACTGATGCCCTCTAGTGGTTAAATCATGTAATGTTCATAATTCATTAAATGGTGTAACACTGCTGCGCTCTAGTGGTTAAATCATGTAATTTTTATGATTCATTAAATGGTGTAACACTGCTGCCCTCTAGTGGTTAAATCATGTAATGTTCATGATTCATTAAATGGTGTAACACTGCTGCCCTCTAGTGGTTAAATCATGTAATGTTCATGATTCATTAAATGGTGTAACACTGCTGCCCTCTAGTGGTTAAATCATGTAATGTTTATGATTCATTAAATGGTGTAACACTGCTGCCCTCCAGTGGTTAAATCGTGTAATCTTTCATGATTCATTAAATGGTGTAACACTGCTGCCCTCTAGTGGTTAAATCGTGTAATGTTCATGAATCATTAAATGGTGTAACACTGCTGCCCTCTAGTGGTTAAATCATGTAATGTTGATGATTCAGTAAATGGTGTAACACTGCTGCCCTCCAGTGGTTAAATCATGTAATCTTTCATGATTCATTAAATGGTGTAACACTGCTGCCCTCTAGTGGTTAAATCATGTAATGTCCATGATTCATTAAATGGTGTAACACTGCTGCCCTCCAGTGGTTAAATCATGTAATCTTTCATGATTCATTAAATGGTGTAACACTGCTGCCCTCTAGTGGTTAAATCATGTAATGTCGATGATTCATTAAATGGTGTAACACTGCTGCCCTCTAGTGGTTAAATCATGTAATGTTCATGAATCATTAAATGGTGTAACACTGCTGCACTCTTGTGGTTAAATCATGTGATGTTCATGATTCATTAAATGGTGTAACACTGCTGCCCTCTAGTGGTTAAATAGTGTAATGTTTATGATTCAATAAATGGTGTAACACTGTTGCCCTCTAGTGGTTAAATCATGACATTTTTCATGATTCATTAAATGGTGTAACACTGCTGCCCTCTAGTGGTTAAATCATGTAATATCCATGATTCATTAAATGGTATAACACTGCTGCCCTCTAGTGGTTAGATCATGTAATGTTCATGAATCATTAAATGGTGTAACACTGATGCCCTCTAGTGGTTAAATCATGTAATGTTCATGATTCATTAAATGGTGTAACACTGCTGCGCTCTAGTGGTTAAATCATGTAATGTTCATGATTCATTAAATGGTGTAACACTGCTGCCCTCTAGTGGTTAAATCATGTAATGTTCATGATTCATTAAATGGTGTAACACTGCTGCCCTCTAGTGGTTAAATCGTGTAATGTTTATGATTCATTAAATGGTGTAACACTGCTGCCCTCCAGTGGTTAAATCGTGTAATCTTTCA
>NW_027635245.1:0-70000 GCF_949748355.1 Melanostigma gelatinosum | reverse complement strand
GTCCATGATTCATTAAATGGTGTAACACTGCTGCCCTCTAGTGGTTAAATCATGTAATGATCATGAATCATTAAATGGTGTAACACTGCTGCCCTCTAGTGGTTAAATCGTGTAATGTTCATGATTCATTAAATGGTGTAACACTGCTGCGCTCTAGTGGTTAAATCATGTAATGTTCATGATTCATTAAATGGTATAACACTGCTGCCCTCTAGTGGTTAAATCATGTAATTTTTCATGATTCATTAAATGGTGTAACACTGCTGCCCTCTAGTGGTTAAATCATGTAATGTCCATGATTCATTAAATGGTGTAACACTGCTGCCCTCTAGTGGTTAAATCGTGTAATATTTATGATTCATTAAATGGTGTAACACTGCTGCCCTCTAGTGGTTAAATCGTGTAATGTTCATGATTCATTAAATGGTGTAACACTGCTGCCCTCTAGTGGTTAAATCATGTGATGTTCATGATTCATTAAATGGTGTAACACTGCTGCCCTCTAGTGGTTAAATAGTGTAATGTTCATGATTCATTAAATGGTGTAACACTGCTGGCCTCCAGTGGTTAAATCATGTAATCTTTCATGATTCATTAAATGGTGAAACACTGCTGCCCTCTAGTGGTTAAATTATGTCATGTCCATGATTCATTAAATGGTGTAACACTGCTGCCCTCTCGTGGTTAAATCGTGTAATGTTCATGATTCCTTAAATGGTGTAACACTGCTGCCCTCTAGTGGTTAAATCATGTGATGTTCATGATTCATTAAATGGTGTAACACTGCTGCCCTCTAGTGGTTAAATAGTGTAATGTTTATGATTCATTAAATGGTGTAACACTGCTGCACTCTAATGGTTAAATCGTGTGATGTTCATGATTCATTAAATGGTGTAACACTGCTGCCCTCTAGTGGTTAAATCATGTAATGTTCATGATTCATTAAATGGTGTAACACTGCTGCCCTCCAGTGGTTAAATCATGTAATCTTTCATGATTCATTAAATGGTGAAACACTGCTGCCCTCTAGTGGTTAAATCGTGTAATGTTTATGATTCATTAAATGGTGTAACACTGCTGCCCTCTAGTGGTTAAGTCATGTAATGCTCATGATTCATTAAATGGTGTAACACTGTTGCCCTCTAGTGGTTAGATCATGTAATGTTCATGAATCATTAAATGGTGTAACACTGATGCCCTCTAGTGGTTAAATCATGTAATGTTCATGATTCATTAAATGGTGTAACACTGCTGCGCTCTAGTGGTTAAATCATGTAATGTTTATGATTCATTAAATGGTGTAACACTGCTGCCCTCTAGTGGTTAAATCATGTAATGTTCATGATTCATTAAATGGTGTAACACTGCTGCCCTCTAGTGGTTAAATCATGTAATGTTCATGATTCATTAAATGGTGTAACACTGCTGCCCTCTAGTGGTTAAATCATGTAATGTTTATGATTCATTAAATGGTGTAACACTGCTGCCCTCCAGTGGTTAAATCGTGTAATCTTTCATGATTCATTAAATGGTGTAACACTGCTGCCCTCTAGTGGTTAAATCGTGTAATGTTCATGATTCATTAAATGGTGTAACACTGCTGCCCTCTAGTGGTTAAATCGTGTAATGTTCATGAATCATTAAATGGTGTAACACTGCTGCCCTCTAGTGGTTAAATCATGTAATGTTTATGATTCATTAAATGGTGTAACACTGCTGCCCTCTAGTGGTTAAATCGTGTGATGTTCATGATTCATTAAATGGTGTAACACTGCTGCCCTCTAGTGGTTAAATCGTGTAATGTTCATGATTCATTAAATGGTGTAACACTGCTGCCCTCTAGTGGTTAAATCGTGTAATGTTCATGATTCATTAAATGGTGTAACACTGCTGCCCTCTAGTGGTTAAATCATGTAATGTTGATGATTCATTAAATGGTGTAACACTGCTGCCCTCCAGTGGTTAAATCATGTAATCTTTCATGATTCATTAAATGGTGTAACACTGCTGCCCTCCAGTGGTTAAATCATGTAATCTTTCATGATTCATTAAATGGTGTAACACTGCTGCCCTCTAGTGGTTAAATCATGTAATGTCCATCATTCATTAAATGGTGTAACACTGCTGCCCTCTAGTGGTTAAATCATGTAATGTTCATGAATCATTAAATGGTGTAACACTGCTGCACTCTTGTGGTTAAATCATGTGATGTTCATGATTCATTAAATGGTGTAACACTGCTGCCCTCTAGTGGTTAAATAGTGTAATGTTTATGATTCATTAAATGGTGTAACACCGTTGCCCTCTAGTGGTTAAATCATGACATTTTTCATGATTCATTAAATGGTGTAACACTGCTGCCCTCTAGTGGTTAAATCATGTACTGTCCATGATTCATTAAATGGTGTAACACTGCTGCCCTCTAGTGGTTAAATCATGTGATGTTCATGATTCATTAAATGGTGTAACACTGCTGCCCTCTAGTGGTTAAATAGTGTAATGTTTATGATTCATTAAATGGTGTAACACTGCTGCCCTCTAGTGGTTAAATCGTGTAATGTTCATGATTCATTAAATGGTGTAACACTGCTGCCCTCTAGTGGTTAAATCGTGTAATGTTCATGATTCATTAAATGGTGTAACACTGCTGCCCTCTAGTGGTTAAATCATGTAATGTTCATGAATCATTAAATGGTGTAACACTGCTGCACTCTTGTGGTTAAATCATGTGATGTTCATGATTCATTAAATGGTGTAACACTGCTGCCCTCTAGTGGTTAAATAGTGTAATGTTTATGATTCATTAAATGGTGTAACACTGTTGCCCTCTAGTGGTTAAATCATGACATTTTTCATGATTCATTAAATGGTGTAACACTGCTGCCCTCTAGTGGTTAAATCATGTAATGTCCATGATTCATTAAATGGTGTAACACTGCTGCCCTCTAGTGGTTAAATCATGTGATGTTCATGATTCATTAAATGGTGTAACACTGCTGCCCTCTAGTGGTTAAATCGTGCAATGTTCATGATTCATTAAATGGTGTAACACTGCTGCCCTCAAGTGGTTAAATCATGTAATGTTTATGATTCATTAAATGGTGTAACACTGTTGCCCTCTAGTGGTTATATCATGACATTTTTCATGATTCATTAAATGGTGTAACACTGCTGCCCTCTAGTGGTTAAATCATGTAATGTCCATGATTCATTAAATGGTGTAACACTGCTGCCCTCTAGTGGTTAAATCATGTAATGATCATGAATCATTAAATGGTGTAACACTGCTGCCCTCTAGTGGTTAAATCGTGTAATGTTCATGATTCATTAAATGGTGTAACACTGCTGCGCTCTAGTGGTTAAATCATGTAATGTTCATGATTCATTAAATGGTATAACACTGCTGCCCTCTAGTGGTTAAATCATGTAATTTTTCATGATTCATTAAATGGTGTAACACTGCTGCCCTCTAGTGGTTAAATCATGTAATGTCCATGATTCATTAAATGGTGTAACACTGCTGCCCTCTAGTGGTTAAATCGTGTAATATTTATGATTCATTAAATGGTGTAACACTGCTGCCCTCTAGTGGTTAAATCGTGTAATGTTCATGATTCATTAAATGGTGTAACACTGCTGCCCTCTAGTGGTTAAATCGTGTAATGTTTATGATTCATTAAATGGTGTAACACTGCTGCCGTCTAGTGGTTAAATCGTGTAATGTTCATGATTCATTAAATGGTGTAACACTGCTGCACTCTAATGGTTAAATCGTGTGATGTTCATGATTCATTAAATGGTGTAACACTGCTGCCCTCTAGTGGTTAAATCATGTAATGTTCATGATTCATTAAATGGTGTAACACTGCTGCCCTCTAGTGGTTAAATCGTGTAATGTTCATGATTCATTAAATGGTGTAACACTGCTGGCCTCCAGTGGTTAAATCATGTAATCTTTCATGATTCATTAAATGGTGAAACACTGCTGCCCTCTAGTGGTTAAATTATGTCATGTCCATGATTCATTAAATGGTGTAACACTGCTGCCCTCTCGTGGTTAAATCGTGTAATGTTCATGATTCCTTAAATGGTGTAACACTGCTGCCCTCTAGTGGTTAAATCATGTGATGTTCATGATTCATTAAATGGTGTAACACTGCTGCCCTCTAGTGGTTAAATAGTGTAATGTTTATGATTCATTAAATGGTGTAACACTGCTGCACTCTAATGGTTAAATCGTGTGATGTTCATGATTCATTAAATGGTGTAACACTGCTGCCCTCTAGTGGTTAAATCATGTAATGTTCATGATTCATTAAATGGTGTAACACTGCTGCCCTCCAGTGGTTAAATCATGTAATCTTTCATGATTCATTAAATGGTGAAACACTGCTGCCCTCTAGTGGTTAAATCGTGTAATGTTTATGATTCATTAAATGGTGTAACACTGCTGCCCTCTAGTGGTTAAGTCATGTAATGCTCATGATTCATTAAATGGTGTAACACTGTTGCCCTCTAGTGGTTAGATCATGTAATGTTCATGAATCATTAAATGGTGTAACACTGATGCCCTCTAGTGGTTAAATCATGTAATGTTCATGATTCATTAAATGGTGTAACACTGCTGCGCTCTAGTGGTTAAATCATGTAATGTTTATGATTCATTAAATGGTGTAACACTGCTGCCCTCTAGTGGTTAAATCATGTAATGTTCATGATTCATTAAATGGTGTAACACTGCTGCCCTCTAGTGGTTAAATCATGTAATGTTCATGATTCATTAAATGGTGTAACACTGCTGCCCTCTAGTGGTTAAATCATGTAATGTTTATGATTCATTAAATGGTGTAACACTGCTGCCCTCCAGTGGTTAAATCGTGTAATCTTTCATGATTCATTAAATGGTGTAACACTGCTGCCCTCTAGTGGTTAAATCGTGTAATGTTCATGATTCATTAAATGGTGTAACACTGCTGCCCTCTAGTGGTTAAATCGTGTAATGTTCATGAATCATTAAATGGTGTAACACTGCTGCCCTCTAGTGGTTAAATCATGTAATGTTTATGATTCATTAAATGGTGTAACACTGCTGCACTCTAATGGTTAAATCGTGCAATCTTTCATGATTCATTAAATGGTGTAACACTGCTGCCCTCTAGTGGTTAAATCGTGTGATGTTCATGATTCATTAAATGGTGTAACACTGCTTCCCTCTAGTGGTTAAATCGTGTAATGTTCATGATTCATTAAATGGTGTAACACTGCTGCCCTCTAGTGGTTAAATCGTGTAATGTTCATGATTCATTAAATGGTGTAACACTGCTGCCCTCTAGTGGTTAAATCATGTAATGTTGATGATTCATTAAATGGTGTAACACTGCTGCCCTCCAGTGGTTAAATCATGTAATCTTTCATGATTCATTAAATGGTGTAACACTGCTGCCCTCCAGTGGTTAAATCATGTAATCTTTCATGATTCATTAAATGGTGTAACACTGCTGCCCTCTAGTGGTTAAATCATGTAATGTCCATCATTCATTAAATGGTGTAACACTGCTGCCCTCTAGTGGTTAAATCATGTAATGTTCATGAATCATTAAATGGTGTAACACTGCTGCACTCTTGTGGTTAAATCATGTGATGTTCATGATTCATTAAATGGTGTAACACTGCTGCCCTCTAGTGGTTAAATAGTGTAATGTTTATGATTCATTAAATGGTGTAACACCGTTGCCCTCTAGTGGTTAAATCATGACATTTTTCATGATTCATTAAATGGTGTAACACTGCTGCCCTCTAGTGGTTAAATCATGTACTGTCCATGATTCATTAAATGGTGTAACACTGCTGCCCTCTAGTGGTTAAATCATGTGATGTTCATGATTCATTAAATGGTGTAACACTGCTGCCCTCTAGTGGTTAAATAGTGTAATGTTTATGATTCATTAAATGGTGTAACACTGCTGCCCTCTAGTGGTTAAATCGTGTAATGTTCATGATTCATTAAATGGTGTAACACTGCTGCCCTCTAGTGGTTAAATCGTGTAATGTTCATGATTCATTAAATGGTGTAACACTGCTGCCCTCTAGTGGTTAAATCGTGTAATGTTCATGATTCATTAAATGGTGTAACACTGCTGCCCTCAAGTGGTTAAATCATGTAATGTTTATGATTCATTAAATGGTGTAACACTGTTGCCCTCTAGTGGTTAAATCATGACATTTTTCATGATTCATTAAATGGTGTAACACTGCTGCCCTCTAGTGGTTAAATCATGTAATGTCCATGATTCATTAAATGGTGTAACACTGCTGCCCTCTAGTGGTTAAATCGTGTAATGTTCATGATTCATTAAATGGTGTAACACTGTTGCCCTCTAGTGGTTAGATCATGTAATGTTCATGAATCATTAAATGGTGTAACACTGATGCCCTCTAGTGGTTAAATCATGTAATGTTCATGATTCATTAAATGGTGTAACACTGCTGCGCTCTAGTGGTTAAATCATGTAATGTTTATGATTCATTAAATGGTGTAACACTGCTGCCCTCTAGTGGTTAAATCATGTAAGTCCATGATTCATTAAATGGTGTAACACTGCTGCCCTCTAGTGGTTAAATCATGTAATGTTCATGAATCATTAAATGGTGTAACACTGCTGCACTCTTGTGGTTAAATCATGTGATGTTCATGATTCATTAAATGGTGTAACACTGCTGCCCTCTAGTGGTTAAATAGTGTAATGTTTATGATTCATTAAATGGTGTAACACTGTTGCCCTCTAGTGGTTAAATCATGACATTTTTCATGATCAATTAAATGGTGTAACACTGCTGCCCTCTAGTGGTTAAATCATGTAATGTCCATGATTCATTAAATGGTGTAACACTGCTGCCCTCTAGTGGTTAAATCATGTGATGTTCATGATTCATTAAATGGTGTAACACTGCTGCCCTCTAGTGGTTAAATCGTGCAATGTTCATGATTCATTAAATGGTGTAACACTGCTGCCCTCAAGTGGTTAAATCATGTAATGTTTATGATTCATTAAATGGTGTAACACTGTTGCCCTCTAGTGGTTATATCATGACATTTTTCATGATTCATTAAATGGTGTAACACTGCTGCCCTCTAGTGGTTAAATCATGTAATGTCCATGATTCATTAAATGGTGTAACACTGCTGCCCTCTAGTGGTTAAATCATGTAATGATCATGAATCATTAAATGGTGTAACACTGCTGCCCTCTAGTGGTTAAATCGTGTAATGTTCATGATTCATTAAATGGTGTAACACTGCTGCGCTCTAGTGGTTAAATCATGTAATGTTCATGATTCATTAAATGGTATAACACTGCTGCCCTCTAGTGGTTAAATCATGTAATTTTTCATGATTCATTAAATGGTGTAACACTGCTGCCCTCTAGTGGTTAAATCATGTAATGTCCATGATTCATTAAATGGTGTAACACTGCTGCCCTCTAGTGGTTAAATCGTGTAATATTTATGATTCATTAAATGGTGTAACACTGCTGCCCTCTAGTGGTTAAATCGTGTAATGTTCATGATTCATTAAATGGTGTAACACTGCTGCCCTCTAGTGGTTAAATCGTGTAATGTTTATGATTCATTAAATGGTGTAACACTGCTGCCGTCTAGTGGTTAAATCGTGTAATGTTCATGATTCATTAAATGGTGTAACACTGCTGCACTCTAATGGTTAAATCGTGTGATGTTCATGATTCATTAAATGGTGTAACACTGCTGCCCTCTAGTGGTTAAATCATGTAATGTTCATGATTCATTAAATGGTGTAACACTGCTGCCCTCTAGTGGTTAAATCGTGTAATGTTCATGATTCATTAAATGGTGTAACACTGCTGGCCTCCAGTGGTTAAATCATGTAATCTTTCATGATTCATTAAATGGTGAAACACTGCTGCCCTCTAGTGGTTAAATTATGTCATGTCCATGATTCATTAAATGGTGTAACACTGCTGCCCTCTCGTGGTTAAATCGTGTAATGTTCATGATTCCTTAAATGGTGTAACACTGCTGCCCTCTTGTGGTTAAATCGTGTAATGTTTATGATTCATTAAATGGTGTAACACTGCTGCCGTCTAGTGGTTAAATCGTGTAATGTTCATGATTCATTAAATGGTGTAACACTGCTGCACTCTAATGGTTAAATCGTGTGATGTTCATGATTCATTAAATGGTGTAACACTGCTGCCCTCTAGTGGTTAAATCATGTAATGTTCATGATTCATTAAATGGTGTAACACTGCTGCCCTCCAGTGGTTAAATCATGTAATCTTTCATGATTCATTAAATGGTGAAACACTGCTGCCCTCTAGTGGTTAAATTATGTCATGTCCATGATTCATTAAATGGTGTAACACTGCTGCACTCTAATGGTTAAATCGTGTGATGTTCATGATTCATTAAATGGTGTAACACTGCTGCCCTCTAGTGGTTAAATCATGTAATGTTCATGATTCATTAAATGGTGTAACACTGCTGCCCTCTAGTGGTTAAATCGTGTAATGTTCATGATTCATTAAATGGTGTAACACTGCTGCCCTCCAGTGGTTAAATCATGTAATCTTTCATGATTCATTGAATGGTGAAACACTGCTGCCCTCTAGTGGTTAAATTATGTCATGTCCATGATTCATTAAATGGTGTAACACTGCTGCCCTCTCGTGGTTAAATCGTGTAATGTTCATGATTCATTAAATGGTGTAACACTGCTGCACTCTAATGGTTAAATCGTGTGATGTTCATGATTCATTAAATGGTGTAACACTGCTGCCCTCTAGTGGTTAAATCATGTAATGTTCATGATTCATTAAATGGTGTAACACTGCTGCCCTCCAGTGGTTAAATCGTGTATTGTTTATGATTCATTAAATGGTGTAACACTGCTGCCGTCTAGTGGTTAAATTGTGTAATGTTCATGATTCATTAAATGGTGTAACACTGCTGCACTCTAATGGTTAAATCGTGTGATGTTCATGATTCATTAAATGGTGTAACACTGCTGCCCTCTAGTGGTTAAATCATGTAATGTTCATGATTCATTAAATGGTGTAACACTGCTGCCCTCCAGTGGTTAAATCATGTAATCTTTCATGATTCATTAAATGGTGAAACACTGCTGCCCTCTAGTGGTTAAATCGTGTAATGTTCATGATTCATTAAATGGTGTAACACTGCTGCCCTCTAGTGGTTAAATCATGTAATGTTCATGATTCATTAAATGGTGTAACACTGCTGCCCTCTAGTGGTTAAATCGTGTAATGTTCATGATTCATTAAATGGTGTAACACTGCTGCCCTCCAGTGGTTAAATCATGTAATCTTTCATGATTCATTAAATGGTGAAACACTGCTGCCCTCTAGTGGTTAAATTATGTCATGTCCATGATTCATTAAATGGTGTAACACTGCTGCCCTCTCGTGGTTAAATCGTGTAATGTTCATGATTCCTTAAATGGTGTAACACTGCTGCCCTCTTGTGGTTAAATCGTGTAATGTTTATGATTCATTAAATGGTGTAACACTGCTGCCGTCTAGTGGTTCAATCGTGTAATGTTCATGATTCATTAAATGGTGTAACACTGCTGCACTCTAATGGTTAAATCGTGTGATGTTCATGATTCATTAAATGGTGTAACAGTGCTGCCCTCTAGTGGTTAAATCATGTAATGTTCATGATTCATTAAATGGTGTAACACTGCTGCCCTCCAGTGGTTAAATCATGTAATCTTTCATGATTCATTAAATGGTGAAACACTGCTGCCCTCTAGTGGTTAAATCATGTAATGTTCATGATTCATTAAATGGTGTAACACTGCTGCCCTCTAGTGGTTAAATCGTGTAATGTTCATGATTCATTAAATGGTGTAACACTGCTGCCCTCCAGTGGTTAAATCATGTAATCTTTCATGATTCATTAAATGGTGAAACACTGCTGCCCTCTAGTGGTTAAATTATGTCATGTCCATGATTCATTAAATGGTGTAACACTGCTGCCCTCTCGTGGTTAAATCGTGTAATGTTCATGATTCATTAAATGGTGTAACACTGCTGCCCTCTAGTGGTTAAATCGTGTATTGTTTATGATTCATTAAATGGTGTAACACTGCTGCCGTCTAGTGGTTAAATTGTGTAATGTTCATGATTCATTAAATGGTGTAACACTGCTGCACTCTAATGGTTAAATCGTGTGATGTTCATGATTCATTAAATGGTGTAACACTGCTGCCCTCTAGTGGTTAAATCATGTAATGTTCATGATTCATTAAATGGTGTAACACTGCTGCCCTCCAGTGGTTAAATCATGTAATCTTTCATGATTCATTAAATGGTGAAACACTGCTGCCCTCTAGTGGTTAAATCGTGTAATGTTTATGATTCATTAAATGGTGTAACACTGCTGCCCTCTAGTGGTTAAGTCATGTAATGCTCATGATTCATTAAATGGTGTAACACTGTTGCCCTCTAGTGGTTAGATCATGTAATGTTCATGAATCATTAAATGGTGTAACACTGATGCCCTCTAGTGGTTAAATCATGTAATGTTCATGATTCATTAAATGGTGTAACACTGCTGCGCTCTAGTGGTTAAATCATGTAATGTTTATGATTCATTAAATGGTGTAACACTGCTGCCCTCTAGTGGTTAAATCATGTAATGTTCATGATTCATTAAATGGTGTAACACTGCTGCCCTCTAGTGGTTAAATCATGTAATGTTCATGATTCATTAAATGGTGTAACACTGCTGCCCTCTAGTGGTTAAATCATGTAATGTTTATGATTCATTAAATGGTGTAACACTGCTGCCCTCCAGTGGTTAAATCGTGTAATCTTTCATGATTCATTAAATGGTGTAACACTGCTGCCCTCTAGTGGTTAAATCGTGTAATGTTCATGATTCATTAAATGGTGTAACACTGCTGCCCTCTAGTGGTTAAATCGTGTAATGTTCATGAATCATTAAATGGTGTAACACTGCTGCCCTCTAGTGGTTAAATCATGTAATGTTTATGATTCATTAAATGGTGTAACACTGCTGCACTCTAATGGTTAAATCGTGCAATCTTTCATGATTCATTAAATGGTGTAACACTGCTGCCCTCTAGTGGTTAAATCGTGTGATGTTCATGATTCATTAAATGGTGTAACACTGCTGCCCTCCAGTGGTTAAATCATGTAATCTTTCATGATTCATTAAATGGTGTAACACTGCTGCCCTCTAGTGGTTAAATCATGTAATGTCCATGATTCATTAAATGGTGTAACACTGCTGCCCTCTAGTGGTTAAATAGTGTAATGTTTATGATTCATTAAATGGTGTAACACTGTTGCCCTCTAGTGGTTAAATCATGACATTTTTCATGATTCATTAAATGGTGTAACACTGCTGCCCTCTAGTGGTTAAATCATGTAATGTCCATGATTCATTAAATGGTGTAACACTGCTGCTCTCTAGTGGTTAAATCATGTGATGTTCATGATTCATTAAATGGTGTAACACTGCTGCCCTCTAGTGGTTAAATAGTGTAATGTTTATGATTCATTAAATGGTGTAACACTGCTGCCCTCTAGTGGTTAAATCGTGTAATGTTCATGATTCATTAAATGGTGTAACACTGCTGCCCTCTAGTGGTTAAATCGTGCAATGTTCATGATTCATTAAATGGTGTAACACTGCTGCCCTCAAGTGGTTAAATCATGTAATGTTTATGATTCATTAAATGGTGTAACACTGTTGCCCTCTAGTGGTTAAATCATGACATTTTTCATGATTCATTAAATGGTGTAACACTGCTGCCCTCTAGTGGTTAAATCATGTAATGTCCATGATTCATTAAATGGTGTAACACTGCTGCCCTCTAGTGGTTAAATCGTGTAATGTTCATGATTCATTAAATGGTGTAACACTGCTGCCCTCTAGTGGTTAAATCATGTAATTTTTCATGATTCATTAAATGGTGTAACACTGCTGCCCTCTAGTGGTTAAATCATGTAATGATCATGAATCATTAAATGGTGTAACACTGCTGCCCTCTAGTGGTTAAATCGTGTAATGTTCATGATTCATTAAATGGTGTAACACTGCTGCGCTCTAGTGGTTAAATCATGTAATGTTTATGATTCATTAAATGGTGTAACACTGCTGCCCTCTAGTGGTTAAATCGTGTAATGTTCATGATTCATTAAATGGTGTAACACTGCTGCCCTCTAGTGGTTAAATCGTGTAATGTTTATGATTCATTAAATGGTGTAACACTGCTGCCCTCCAGTGGTTAAATCATGTAATATTTCATGATTCATTAAATGGTGTAACACAGCTGCCCTCTAGTGGTTAAATCATGTAATATCCATGATTCATTAAATGTTATAACACTGCAGCCCTCTAGTGGTTAAATCATGTAATGTTTATGATTCATTAAATGGTGTAACACTGCTGCCCTCTAGTGGTTAAATCATGTAATTTTTCATGATTCATTAAATGGTGTAACACTGCTGCCCTCTAGTGGTTAAATCATGTAATGTCCATGATTCATTAAATGGTGTAACACTGCTGCCCTCTAGTGGTTAAATCGTGTAATGTTTATGATTCATTAAATGGTGTAACACTGCTGCCCTCTAGTGGTTAAATCGTGTAATGTTTATGATTCATTAAATGGTGTAACACTGCTGCCCTCTAGTGGTTAAGTCATGTAATGCTCATGATTCATTAAATGGTGTAACACTGTTGCCCTCTAGTGGTTAGATCATGTAATGTTCATGAATCATTAAATGGTGTAACACTGATGCCCTCTAGTGGTTAAATCATGTAATGTTCATGATTCATTAAATGGTGTAACACTGCTGCGCTCTAGTGGTTAAATCATGTAATGTTTATGATTCATTAAATGGTGTAACACTGCTGCCCTCTAGTGGTTAAATCATGTAATGTTCATGATTCATTAAATGGTGTAACACTGCTGCCCTCTAGTGGTTAAATCATGTAATGTTCATGATTCATTAAATGGTGTAACACTGCTGCCCTCTAGTGGTTAAATCATGTAATGTTTATGATTCATTAAATGGTGTAACACTGCTGCCCTCCAGTGGTTAAATCGTGTAATCTTTCATGATTCATTAAATGGTGTAACACTGCTGCCCTCTAGTGGTTAAATCGTGTAATGTTCATGATTCATTAAATGGTGTAACACTGCTGCCCTCTAGTGGTTAAATCGTGTAATGTTCATGAATCATTAAATGGTGTAACACTGCTGCCCTCTAGTGGTTAAATCATGTAATGTTTATGATTCATTAAATGGTGTAACACTGCTGCACTCTAATGGTTAAATCGTGCAATCTTTCATGATTCATTAAATGGTGTAACACTGCTGCCCTCTAGTGGTTAAATCGTGTGATGTTCATGATTCATTAAATGGTGTAACACTGCTGCCCTCCAGTGGTTAAATCATGTAATCTTTCATGATTCATTAAATGGTGTAACACTGCTGCCCTCTAGTGGTTAAATCATGTAATGTCCATGATTCATTAAATGGTGTAACACTGCTGCCCTCTAGTGGTTAAATCATGTAATGTTTATGATTCATTAAATGGTGTAACACTGCTGCCCTCCAGTGGTTAAATCGTGTAATCTTTCATGATTCATTAAATGGTGTAACACTGCTGCCCTCTAGTGGTTAAATCGTGTAATGTTCATGATTCATTAAATGGTGTAACACTGCTGCCCTCTAGTGGTTAAATCGTGTAATGTTCATGAATCATTAAATGGTGTAACACTGCTGCCCTCTAGTGGTTAAATCATGTAATGTTTATGATTCATTAAATGGTGTAACACTGCTGCACTCTAATGGTTAAATCGTGCAATCTTTCATGATTCATTAAATGGTGTAACACTGCTGCCCTCTAGTGGTTAAATCGTGTGATGTTCATGATTCATTAAATGGTGTAACACTGCTGCCCTCCAGTGGTTAAATCATGTAATCTTTCATGATTCATTAAATGGTGTAACACTGCTGCCCTCTAGTGGTTAAATCATGTAATGTCCATGATTCATTAAATGGTGTAACACTGCTGCCCTCTAGTGGTTAAATAGTGTAATGTTTATGATTCATTAAATGGTGTAACACTGTTGCCCTCTAGTGGTTAAATCATGACATTTTTCATGATTCATTAAATGGTGTAACACTGCTGCCCTCTAGTGGTTAAATCATGTAATGTCCATGATTCATTAAATGGTGTAACACTGCTGCTCTCTAGTGGTTAAATCATGTGATGTTCATGATTCATTAAATGGTGTAACACTGCTGCCCTCTAGTGGTTAAATAGTGTAATGTTTATGATTCATTAAATGGTGTAACACTGCTGCCCTCTAGTGGTTAAATCGTGTAATGTTCATGATTCATTAAATGGTGTAACACTGCTGCCCTCTAGTGGTTAAATCGTGCAATGTTCATGATTCATTAAATGGTGTAACACTGCTGCCCTCAAGTGGTTAAATCATGTAATGTTTATGATTCATTAAATGGTGTAACACTGTTGCCCTCTAGTGGTTAAATCATGACATTTTTCATGATTCATTAAATGGTGTAACACTGCTGCCCTCTAGTGGTTAAATCATGTAATGTCCATGATTCATTAAATGGTGTAACACTGCTGCCCTCTAGTGGTTAAATCGTGTAATGTTCATGATTCATTAAATGGTGTAACACTGCTGCCCTCTAGTGGTTAAATCATGTAATTTTTCATGATTCATTAAATGGTGTAACACTGCTGCCCTCTAGTGGTTAAATCATGTAATGATCATGAATCATTAAATGGTGTAACACTGCTGCCCTCTAGTGGTTAAATCGTGTAATGTTCATGATTCATTAAATGGTGTAACACTGCTGCGCTCTAGTGGTTAAATCATGTAATGTTTATGATTCATTAAATGGTGTAACACTGCTGCCCTCTAGTGGTTAAATCGTGTAATGTTCATGATTCATTAAATGGTGTAACACTGCTGCCCTCTAGTAGTTAAATCGTGTAATGTTTATGATTCATTAAATGGTGTAACACTGCTGCCCTCTAGTGGTTAAATCGTGTAATGTTTATGATTCATTAAATGGTGTAACACTGCTGCCCTCCAGTGGTTAAATCATGTAATATTTCATGATTCATTAAATGGTGTAACACAGCTGCCCTCTAGTGGTTAAATCATGTAATATCCATGATTCATTAAATGTTATAACACTGCAGCCCTCTAGTGGTTAAATCATGTAATGTTTATGATTCATTAAATGGTGTAACACTGCTGCCCTCTAGTGGTTAAATCATGTAATTTTTCATGATTCATTAAATGGTGTAACACTGCTGCCCTCTAGTGGTTAAATCATGTAATGTCCATGATTCATTAAATGGTGTAACACTGCTGCCCTCTAGTGGTTAAATCGTGTAATGTTTATGATTCATTAAATGGTGTAACACTGCTGCCCTCTAGTGGTTAAATCGTGTAATGTTTATGATTCATTAAATGGTGTAACACTGCTGCCCTCTAGTGGTTAAGTCATGTAATGCTCATGATTCATTAAATGGTGTAACACTGTTGCCCTCTAGTGGTTAGATCATGTAATGTTCATGAATCATTAAATGGTGTAACACTGATGCCCTCTAGTGGTTAAATCATGTAATGTTCATGATTCATTAAATGGTGTAACACTGCTGCGCTCTAGTGGTTAAATCATGTAATGTTTATGATTCATTAAATGGTGTAACACTGCTGCCCTCTAGTGGTTAAATCATGTAATGTTCATGATTCATTAAATGGTGTAACACTGCTGCCCTCTAGTGGTTAAATCATGTAATGTTCATGATTCATTAAATGGTGTAACACTGCTGCCCTCTAGTGGTTAAATCATGTAATGTTTATGATTCATTAAATGGTGTAACACTGCTGCCCTCCAGTGGTTAAATCGTGTAATCTTTCATGATTCATTAAATGGTGTAACACTGCTGCCCTCTAGTGGTTAAATCGTGTAATGTTCATGATTCATTAAATGGTGTAACACTGCTGCCCTCTAGTGGTTAAATCGTGTAATGTTCATGAATCATTAAATGGTGTAACACTGCTGCCCTCTAGTGGTTAAATCATGTAATGTTTATGATTCATTAAATGGTGTAACACTGCTGCACTCTAATGGTTAAATCGTGCAATCTTTCATGATTCATTAAATGGTGTAACACTGCTGCCCTCTAGTGGTTAAATCGTGTGATGTTCATGATTCATTAAATGGTGTAACACTGCTGCCCTCCAGTGGTTAAATCATGTAATCTTTCATGATTCATTAAATGGTGTAACACTGCTGCCCTCTAGTGGTTAAATCATGTAATGTCCATGATTCATTAAATGGTGTAACACTGCTGCCCTCTAGTGGTTAAATAGTGTAATGTTTATGATTCATTAAATGGTGTAACACTGTTGCCCTCTAGTGGTTAAATCATGACATTTTTCATGATTCATTAAATGGTGTAACACTGCTGCCCTCTAGTGGTTAAATCATGTAATGTCCATGATTCATTAAATGGTGTAACACTGCTGCTCTCTAGTGGTTAAATCATGTGATGTTCATGATTCATTAAATGGTGTAACACTGCTGCCCTCTAGTGGTTAAATAGTGTAATGTTTATGATTCATTAAATGGTGTAACACTGCTGCCCTCTAGTGGTTAAATCGTGTAATGTTCATGATTCATTAAATGGTGTAACACTGCTGCCCTCTAGTGGTTAAATCGTGCAATGTTCATGATTCATTAAATGGTGTAACACTGCTGCCCTCAAGTGGTTAAATCATGTAATGTTTATGATTCATTAAATGGTGTAACACTGTTGCCCTCTAGTGGTTAAATCATGACATTTTTCATGATTCATTAAATGGTGTAACACTGCTGCCCTCTAGTGGTTAAATCATGTAATGTCCATGATTCATTAAATGGTGTAACACTGCTGCCCTCTAGTGGTTAAATCGTGTAATGTTCATGATTCATTAAATGGTGTAACACTGCTGCCCTCTAGTGGTTAAATCATGTAATTTTTCATGATTCATTAAATGGTGTAACACTGCTGCCCTCTAGTGGTTAAATCATGTAATGATCATGAATCATTAAATGGTGTAACACTGCTGCCCTCTAGTGGTTAAATCGTGTAATGTTCATGATTCATTAAATGGTGTAACACTGCTGCGCTCTAGTGGTTAAATCATGTAATGTTTATGATTCATTAAATGGTGTAACACTGCTGCCCTCTAGTGGTTAAATCGTGTAATGTTCATGATTCATTAAATGGTGTAACACTGCTGCCCTCTAGTAGTTAAATCGTGTAATGTTTATGATTCATTAAATGGTGTAACACTGCTGCCCTCTAGTGGTTAAATCGTGTAATGTTTATGATTCATTAAATGGTGTAACACTGCTGCCCACCAGTGGTTAAATCATGTAATATTTCATGATTCATTAAATGGTGTAACACAGCTGCCCTCTAGTGGTTAAATCATGTAATATCCATGATTCATTAAATGTTATAACACTGCAGCCCTCTAGTGGTTAAATCATGTAATGTTTATGATTCATTAAATGGTGTAACACTGCTGCCCTCTAGTGGTTAAATCATGTAATTTTTCATGATTCATTAAATGGTGTAACACTGCTGCCCTCTAGTGGTTAAATCATGTAATGTCCATGATTCATTAAATGGTGTAACACTGCTGCCCTCTAGTGGTTAAATCGTGTAATGTTTATGATTCATTAAATGGTGTAACACTGCTGCCCTCTAGTGGTTAAATCGTGTAATGTTCATGATTCATTAAATGGTGTAACACTGCTGCCCTCTCGTGGTTAAATCGTGTAATGTTCATGATTCATTAAATGGTGTAACACTGCTGCCCTCTAGTGGTTAAATCGTGTAATGTTTATGATTCATTAAATGGTGTAACACTGCTGCCGTCTAGTGGTTAAATCGTGTAATGTTCATGATTCATTAAATGGTGTAACACTGCTGCACTCTAATGGTTAAATCGTGTGATGTTCATGATTCATTAAATGGTGTAACACTGCTGCCCTCCAGTGGTTAAATCGTGTAATCTTTCATGATTCATTAAATGGTGTAACACTGCTGCCCTCTAGTGGTTAAATCGTGTAATGTTCATGATTCATTAAATGGTGTAACACTGCTGCCCTCTAGTGGTTAAATCGTGTAATGTTCATGAATCATTAAATGGAGTAACACTGCTGCCCTCTCGTGGTTAAATCGTGTAATGTTCATGATTCATTAAATGGTGTAACACTGCTGCCCTCTAGTGGTTAAATCATGTAATGTTGATGATTTATTAAATGGTGTAACACTGCTGCCCTCCAGTGGTTAAATCATGTAATCTTTCATGATTCATTAAATGGTGTAACACTGCTGCCCTCTAGTGGTTAAATCATGTAATGTCCATGATTCATTAAATGGTGTAACACTGCTGCCCTCCAGTGGTTAAATCATGTAATCTTTCATGATTCATTAAATGGTGTAACACTGCTGCCCTCTAGTGGTTAAATCATGTAATGTCCATGATTCATTAAATGGTGTAACACTGCTGCCCTCTAGTGGTTAAATCATGTAATGTTCATGAATCATTAAATGGTGTAACACTGCTGCACTCTTGTGGTTAAATCATGTGATGTTCATGATTCATTAAATGGTGTAACACTGCTGCCCTCTAGTGGTTAAATAGTGTAATGTTTATGATTCATTAAATGGTGTAACACTGTTGCCCTCTACTGGTTAAATCATGACATTTTTCATGATTTATTAAATGGTGTAACACTGCTGCCCTCTAGTGGTTAAATCATGTAATGTCCATGATTCATTAAATGGTGTAACACTGCTGCTCTCTAGTGGTTAAATCATGTGATGTTCAAGATTCATTAAATGGTGTAACACTGCTGCCCTCTAGTGGTTAAATAGTGTAATGTTTATGATTCATTAAATGGTGTAACACTGCTGCCCTCTAGTGGTTAAATCGTGTAATGTTCATGATTCATTAAATGGTGTAACACTGCTGCCCTCTAGTGGTTAAATCGTGCAATGTTCATGATTCATTAAATGGTGTAACACTGCTGCCCTCAAGTGGTTAAATCATGTAATGTTTATGATTCATTAAATGGTGTAACACTGTTGCCCTCTAGTGGTTAAATCATGACATTTTTCATGATTCATTAAATGGTGTAACACTGCTGCCCTCTAGTGGTTAAATCATGTAATGTCCATGATTCATTAAATGGTGTAACACTGCTGCCCTCTAGTGGTTAAATCGTGTAATGTTCATGATTCATTAAATGGTGTAACACTGCTGCCCTCTAGTGGTTAAATCATGTAATTTTTCATGATTCATTAAATGGTGTAACACTGCTGCCCTCTAGTGGTTAAATCATGTAATGATCATGAATCATTAAATGGTGTAACACTGCTGCCCTCTAGTGGTTAAATCGTGTAATGTTCATGATTCATTAAATGGTGTAACACTGCTGCGCTCTAGTGGTTAAATCATGTAATGTTTATGATTCATTAAATGGTGTAACACTGCTGCCCTCTAGTGGTTAAATCGTGTAATGTTCATGATTCATTAAATGGTGTAACACTGCTGCCCTCTAGTAGTTAAATCGTGTAATGTTTATGATTCATTAAATGGTGTAACACTGCTGCCCTCTAGTGGTTAAATCGTGTAATGTTTATGATTCATTAAATGCTGTAACACTGCTGCCCTCCAGTGGTTAAATCATGTAATATTTCATGATTCATTAAATGGTGTAACACAGCTGCCCTCTAGTGGTTAAATCATGTAATATCCATGATTCATTAAATGTTATAACACTGCAGCCCTCTAGTGGTTAAATCATGTAATGTTTATGATTCATTAAATGGTGTAACACTGCTGCCCTCTAGTGGTTAAATCATGTAATTTTTCATGATTCATTAAATGGTGTAACACTGCTGCCCTCTAGTGGTTAAATCATGTAATGTCCATGATTCATTAAATGGTGTAACACTGCTGCCCTCTAGTGGTTAAATCGTGTAATGTTTATGATTCATTAAATGGTGTAACACTGCTGCCCTCTAGTGGTTAAATCGTGTAATGTTCATGATTCATTAAATGGTGTAACACTGCTGCCCTCTCGTGGTTAAATCGTGTAATGTTCATGATTCATTAAATGGTGTAACACTGCTGCCCTCTAGTGGTTAAATCGTGTAATGTTTATGATTCATTAAATGGTGTAACACTGCTGCCGTCTAGTGGTTAAATCGTGTAATGTTCATGATTCATTAAATGGTGTAACACTGCTGCACTCTAATGGTTAAATCGTGTGATGTTCATGATTCATTAAATGGTGTAACACTGCTGCCCTCTAGTGGTTAAATCATGTAATGTTCATGATTCATTAAATGGTGTAACACTGCTGCCCTCTAGTGGTTAAATCGTGTAATGTTCATGATTCATTAAATGGTGTAACACTGCTGCCCTCCAGTGGTTAAATCATGTAATCTTTCATGATTCATTAAATGGTGAAACACTGCTGCCCTCTAGTGGTTAAATTATGTTATGTCCATGATTCATTAAATGGTGTAACACTGCTGCCCTCTCGTGGTTAAATCGTGTAATGTTCATGATTCATTAAATGGTGTAACACTGCTGCCCTCTAGTGGTTAAATCGTGTAATGTTTATGATTCATTAAATGGTGTAACACTGCTGCCGTCTAGTGGTTAAATCGTGTAATGTTCATGATTCATTAAATGGTGTAACACTGCTGCACTCTAATGGTTAAATCGTGTGATGTTCATGATTCATTAAATGGTGTAACACTGCTGCCCTCTAGTGGTTAAATCATGTAATGTTCATGATTCATTAAATGGTGTAACACTGCTGCCCTCCAGTGGTTAAATCATGTAATCTTTCATGATTCATTAAATGGTGAAACACTGCTGCCCTCTAGTGGTTAAATTATGTCATGTCCATGATTCATTAAATGGTGTAACACTGCTGCCCTCTAGTGGTTAAATCGTGTAATGTTTATGATTCATTAAATGGTGTAACACTGCTGCCCTCTAGTGGTTAAATCATGTAATGCTCATGATTCATTAAATGGTGTAACACTGCTGCCCTCCAGTGGTTAAATCGTGTAATGTTCATGATTCATTAAATGGTATAACACTGCTGCCCTCTAGTGGTTAAATCGTGTAATGTTCATGAATCATTAAATGGTGTAACACTGCTGCCCTCTAGTGGTTAAATCGTGTAATGTTCATGATTCATTAAATGGTGTAACACTGCTGCCCTCTAGTGGTTAAATCATGTAATGTTGATGATTCATTAAATGGTGTAACACTGCTGCCCTCCAGTGGTTAAATCATGTAATCTTTCATGATTCATTAAATGGTGTAACACTGCTGCCCTCTAGTGGTTAAATCATGTAATGTCCATGATTCATTAAATGGTGTAACACTGCTGCCCTCCGGTGGTTAAATCATGTAATCTTTCATGATTCATTAAATGGTGTAACACTGCTGCCCTCTAGTGGTTAAATCATGTAATGCCCATGATTCATTAAATGGTGTAACACTGCTGCCCTCTAGTGGTTAAATCATGTAATGTTCATGAATCATTAAATGGTGTAACACTGCTGCACTCTTGTGGTTAAATCATGTGATGTTCATGATTCATTAAATGGTGTAACACTGCTGCCCTCTAGTGGTTAAATAGTGTAATGTTTATGATTCATTAAATGGTGTAACACTGTTGCCCTCTAGTGGTTAAATCATGACATTTTTCATGATTCATTAAATGGTGTAACACTGCTGCCCTCTAGTGGTTAAATCATGTAATGTTCATGATTCATTAAATGGTGTAACACTGCTGCGCTCTAGTGGTTAAATCATGTAATGTTTATGATTCATTAAATGGTGTAACACTGCTGCCCTCTAGTGGTTAAATCGTGTAATGTTCATGATTCATTAAATGGTGTAACACTGCTGCCCTCTAGTAGTTAAATCGTGTAATGTTTATGATTCATTAAATGGTGTAACACTGCTGCCCTCTAGTGGTTAAATCGTGTAATGTTTATGATTCATTAAATGGTGTAACACTGCTGCCCTCCAGTGGTTAAATCATGTAATATTTCATGATTCATTAAATGGTGTAACACTGCAGCCCTCTAGTGGTTAAATCATGTAATGGCCATGATTCATTAAATGGTATAACACTGCTGCCCTCTAGTGGTTAAATCATGTAATGTTTATGATTCATTAAATGGTGTAACACTGCTGCCCTCTAGTGGTTAAATCATGTAATTTTTCATGATTCATTAAATGGTGTAACACTGCTGCCCTCTAGTGGTTAAATCATGTAATGTCCATGATTCATTAAATGGTGTAACACTGCTGCCCTCTAGTGGTTAAATCGTGTAATGTTTATGATTCATTAAATGGTGTAACACTGCTGCCCTCTAGTGGTTAAATCGTGTAATGTTCATGATTCATTAAATGGTGTAACACTGCTGCCCTCTCGTGGTTAAATCGTGTAATGTTCATGATTCATTAAATGGTGTAACACTGCTGCCCTCTAGTGGTTAAATCGTGTAATGTTTATGATTCATTAAATGGTGTAACACTGCTGCCGTCTAGTGGTTAAATCGTGTAATGTTCATGATTCATTAAATGGTGTAACACTGCTGCACTCTAATGGTTAAATCGTGTGATGTTCATGATTCATTAAATGGTGTAACACTGCTGCCCTCCAGTGGTTAAATCATGTAATCTTTCATGATTCATTAAATGGTGAAACACTGCTGCCCTCTAGTGGTTAAATTATGTCATGTCCATGATTCATTAAATGGTGTAACACTGCTGCCCTCTCGTGGTTAAATCGTGAAATGTTCATGATTCATTAAATGGTGTAACACTGCTGCCCTCTAGTGGTTAAATCGTGTAATGTTTATGATTCATTAAATGGTGTAACACTGCTGCCGTCTAGTGGTTAAATCGTGTAATGTTCATGATTCATTAAATGGTGTAACACTGCTGCACTCTAATGGTTAAATCGTGTGATGTTCATGATTCATTAAATGGTGTAACACTGCTGCCCTCTAGTGGTTAAATCATGTAATGTTCATGATTCATTAAATGGTGTAACACTGCTGCCCTCCAGTGGTTAAATCATGTAATCTTTCATGATTCATTAAATGGTGTAACACTGCTGCCCTCTAGTGGTTAAATTATGTCATGTCCATGATTCATTAAATGGTGTAACACTGCTGCCCTCCAGTGGTTAAATCATGTAATCTTTCATGATTCATTAAATGGTGTAACACTGTTGCCCTCTAGTGGTTAAATCATGTAATGTTCATGAATCATTAAATGGTGTAACACTGATGCCCTCTAGTGGTTAAATCATGTAATGTTCATGATTCATTAAATGGTGTAACACTGCTGCCCTCTAGTGGTTAAATCATGTAATGTTCATGAATCATTAAATGGTGTAACACTGCTGCACTCTAGTGGTTAAATAGTGTAATGTTTATGATTAATTAAATGGTGTAACACTGTTGCCCTCTAGTGGTTAAATCATGACATTTTTCATGATTCATTAAATGGTGTAACACTGCTGCCCTCTAGTGGTTAAATCATGTAATATCCATGATTCATTAAATGGTATAACACTGCAGCCCTCTAGTGGTTAAATCATGTAATGTTTATGATTCATTAAATGGTGTAACACTGCTGCCCTCTAGTGGTTAAATCATGTAATTTTTCATGATTCATTAAATGGTGTAACACTGCTGCCCTCTAGTGGTTAAATCATGTAATGTCCATGATTCATTAAATGGTGTAACACTGCTGCCCTCTAGTGGTTAAATCGTGTAATGTTTATGATTCATTAAATGGTGTAACACTGCTGCCCTCTAGTGGTTAAATCGTGTAATGTTCATGATTCATTAAATGGTGTAACACTGCTGCCCTCTCGTGGTTAAATCGTGTAATGTTCATGATTCATTAAATGGTGTAACACTGCTGCCCTCTAGTGGTTAAATCGTGTAATGTTTATGATTCATTAAATGGTGTAACACTGCTGCCGTCTAGTGGTTAAATCGTGTAATGTTCATGATTCATTAAATGGTGTAACACTGCTGCACTCTAATGGTTAAATAGTGTGATGTTCATGATTCATTAAATGGTGTAACACTGCTGCCCTCTAGTGGTTAAATCATGTAATGTTCATGATTCATTAAATGGTGTAACACTGCTGCCCTCTAGTGGTTAAATCGTGTAATGTTCATGATTCATTAAATGGTGTAACACTGCTGCCCTCCAGTGGTTAAATCATGTAATCTTTCATGATTCATTAAATGGTGAAACACTGCTGCCCTCTAGTGGTTAAATTATGTCATGTCCATGATTCATTAAATGGTGTAACACTGCTAACCTCTAGTGGTTAAATCATGTAATATCCATGATTCATTAAATGGTATAACACTGCTGCCCTCTAGTGGTTAAATCATGTAATGTTTATGATTCATTAAATGGTGTAACACTGCTGCCCTCTAGTGGTTAAATCATGTAATTTTTCATGATTCATTAAATGGTGAAACACTGCTGCCCTCTAGTGGTTAAATTATGTCATGTCCATGATTCATTAAATGGTGTAACACTGCTGCCCTCTCGTGGTTAAATCGTGTAATGTTCATGATTCATTAAATGGTGTAACACTGCTGCCCTCTAGTGGTTAAATCGTGTAATGTTCATGATTCATTAAATGGTGTAACACTGCTGCCCTCAAGTGGTTAAATCATGTAATGTTTATGATTCATTAAATGGTGTAACACTGTTGCCCTCTAGTGGTTAAATCATGACATTTTTCATGATTCATTAAATGGTGTAACACTGCTGCCCTCTAGTGGTTAAATCATGTAATGTCCATGATTCATTAAATGGTGTAACATTGCTGCCCTCTAGTGGTTAAATCGTGTAATGTTCATGATTCATTAAATGGTGTAACACTGCTGCCCTCTAGTGGTTAAATCATGTAATTTTTCATGATTCATTAAATGGTGTAACACTGCTGCCCTCTAGTGGTTAAATCGTGTAATGTTCATGATTCATTAAATGGTGTAACACTGCTGCCCTCTAGTGGTTAAATCATGTAATGCTCATGATTCATTAAATGGTGTAACACTGTTGCCCTCTAGTGGTTAAATCATGTAATGTTCATGAATCATTAAATGGTGTAACACTGATGCCCTCTAGTGTTTAAATCATGTAATGTTCATGATTCATTAAATGGTGTAACACTGCTGCCCTCTAGTGGTTAAATCATGTAATGTTCATGATTCATTAAATGGTGTAACACTGCTGCCCTCTAGTGGTTAAATCATGAAATGTTCATGATTCATTAAATGGTGTAACACTGCTGCCCTCTAGTGGTTAAATCATGTAATGTTCATGATTCATTAAATGGTGTAACACTGCTGCCCTCTAGTGGTTAAATCGTGTAATGTTTATGATTCATTAAATGGTGTAACACTGCTGCCCTCCAGTGGTTAAATCGTGTAATCTTTCATGATTCATTAAATGGTGTAACACTGCTGCCCTCTAGTGGTTAAATCATGTAATGTTCATGATTCATTAAATGGTGTAACACTGCTGCCCTCTAGTGGTTAAATCGTGTAATGTTCATGAATCATTAAATGGTGTAACACTGCTGCCCTCTAGTGGTTAAATCGTGTAATGTTCATGATTCATTAAATGGTGTAACACTGCTGCCCTCTAGTGGTTAAATCATGTAATGTTGATGATTCATTAAATGGTGTAACACTGCTGCCCTCCAGTGGTTAAATCATGTAATCTTTCATGATTCATTAAATGGTGTAACACTGCTGCCCTCCAGTGGTTAAATCATGTAATCTTTCATGATTCATTAAATGGTGTAACACTGCTGCCCTCTAGTGGTTAAATCATGTAATGTCCATCATTCATTAAATGGTGTAACACTGCTGCCCTCTAGTGGTTAAATCATGTAATGTTCATGAATCATTAAATGGTGTAACACTGCTGCACTCTTGTGGTTAAATCATGTGATGTTCATGATTCATTAAATGGTGTAACACTGCTGCCCTCTAGTGGTTAAATAGTGTAATGTTTATGATTCATTAAATGGTGTAACACTGTTGCCCTCTAGTGGTTAAATCATGACATTTTTCATGATTCATTAAATGGTGTAACACTGCTGCCCTCTAGTGGTTAAATCATGTAATGTCCATGATTCATTAAATGGTGTAACACTGCTGCCCTCTAGTGGTTAAATCATGTGATGTTCATGATTAATTAAATGGTGTAACACTGCTGCCCTCTAGTGGTTAAATAGTGTAATGTTTATGATTCATTAAATGGTGTAACACTGCTGCCCTCTAGTGGTTAAATCGTGTAATGTTCATGATTCATTAAATGGTGTAACACTGCTGCCCTCTAGTGGTTAAATCGTGTAATGTTCATGATTCATTAAATGGTGTAACACTGCTGCCCTCAAGTGGTTAAATCATGTAATGTTTATGATTCATTAAATGGTGTAACACTGTTGCCCTCTAGTGGTTAAATCATGACATTTTTCATGATTAATTAAATGGTGTAACAATGCTGCCCTCTAGTGGTTAAATCATGTAATGTCCATGATTCATTAAATAGTGTAACACTGCTGCCCTCTAGTGGTTAAATCGTGTAATGTTCATGATTCATTAAATGGTGTAACACTGCTGCCCTCTAGTGGTTAAATCATGTAATTTTTCATGATTCATTAAATGGTGTAACACTGCTGCCCTCTAGTGGTTAAATCATGTAATGATCATGAATCATTAAATGGTGTAACACTGCTGCCCTCTAGTGGTTAAATCGTGTAATGTTCATGATTCATTAAATGGTGTAACACTGCTGCGCTCTAGTGGTTAAATCATGTAATGTTTATGATTCATTAAATGGTGTAACACTGCTGCCCTCTAGTGGTTAAATCATGTAATGTTCATGATTCATTAAATGGTGTAACACTGCTGCCCTCTAGTAGTTAAATCGTGTAATGTTTATGATTCATTAAATGGTGTAACACTGCTGCCCTCTAGTGGTTAAATCGTGTAATGTTTATGATTCATTAAATGGTGTAACACTGCTGCCCTCTAGTGGTTAAATCGTGTAATGTTTATGATTCATTAAATGGTGTAACACTGCTGCCCTCTAGTGGTTAAATAGTGTAATGTTTATGATTCATTAAATGGTGTAACACTGTTGCCCTCTAGTGGTTAAATCATGACATTTTTCATGATTCATTAAATGGTGTAATACTGCTGCCCTCTAGTGGTTAAATCATGTAATGTCCATGATTCATTAAATGGTGTAACACTGCTGCCCTCTAGTGGTTAAATCATGTGATGTTCATGATTCATTAAATGGTGTAACACTGCTGCCCTCTAGTGGTTAAATAGTGTAATGTTTATGATTCATTAAATGGTGTAACACTGCTGCCCTCTAGTGGTTAAATCGTGTAATGTTCATGATTCATTAAATGGTGTAACACTGCTGCCCTCTAGTGGTTAAATCGTGTAATGTTCATGATTCATTACATGGTGTAACACTGCTGCCCTCAAGTGGTTAAATCATGTAATGTTTATGATTCATTAAATGGTGTAACACTGTTGCCCTCTAGTGGTTAAATCATGACATTTTTCATGATTAATTAAATGGTGTAACACTGCTGCCCTCTAGTGGTTAAATCATGTAATGTCCATGATTCATTAAATAGTGTAACACTGCTGCCCTCTAGTGGTTAAATCGTGTAATGTTCATGATTCATTAAATGGTGTAACACTGCTGCCCTCTAGTGGTTAAATCATGTAATTTTTCATGATTCATTAAATGGTGTAACACTGCTGCCCTCTAGTGGTTAAATCATGTAATGATCATGAATCATTAAATGGGGTAACACTGCTGCCCTCTAGTGGTTAAATCGTGTAATGTTCATGATTCATTAAATGGTGTAACACTGCTGCGCTCTAGTGGTTAAATCATGTAATGTTTATGATTCATTAAATGGTGTAACACTGCTGCCCTCTAGTGGTTAAATCATGTAATGTTCATGATTCATTAAATGGTGTAACACTGCTACCCTCTAGTAGTTAAATCGTGTAATGTTTATGATTCATTAAATGGTGTAACACTGCTGCCCTCTAGTGGTTAAATCGTGTAATGTTTATGATTCATTAAATGGTGTAACACTGCTGCCCTCTAGTGGTTAAATCGTGTAATGTTTATGATTCATTAAATGGTGTAACACTGCTGCCCTCTAGTGGTTAAATCGTGTAATGTTCATGATTCATTAAATGGTGTAACACTGCTGCCCTCTCGTGGTTAAATCGTGTAATGTTCATGATTCATTAAATGGTGTAACACTGCTGCCCTCTAGTGGTTAAATCGTGTAATGTTTATGATTCATTAAATGGTGTAACACTGCTGCCCTCTAGTGGTTAAATCGTGTAATGTTCATGATTCATTAAATGGTGTAACACTGCTGCCCTCTAGTGGTTAAATCGTGTAATGTTCATGATTCATTAAATGGTGTAACACTGCTGCCCTCAAGTGGTTAAATCATGTAATGTTTATGATTCATTAAATGGTGTAACACTGTTGCCCTCTAGTGGTTAAATCATGACATTTTTCATGATTCATTAAATGGTGTAACACTGCTGCCCTCTAGTGGTTAAATCATGTAATGTCCATGATTCATTAAATGGTGTAACACTGCTGCCCTCAAGTGGTTAAATCATGTAATGTTTATGATTCATTAAATGGTGTAACACTGTTGCCCTCTAGTGGTTAAATCATGACATTTTTCATGATTCATTAAATGGTGTAACACTGCTGCCCTCTAGTGGTTAAATCATGTAATGTCCATGATTCATTAAATGGTGTAACATTGCTGCCCTCTAGTGGTTAAATCGTGTAATGTTCATGATTCATTAAATGGTGTAACACTGCTGCCCTCTAGTGGTTAAATCATGTAATTTTTCATGATTCATTAAATGGTGTAACACTGCTGCCCTCTCGTGGTTAAATCGTGTAATGTTCATGATTCATTAAATGGTGTAACACTGCTGCCCTCTAGTGGTTAAATCATGTAATGCTCATGATTCATTAAATGGTGTAACACTGTTGCCCTCTAGTGGTTAAATCATGTAATGTTCATGAATCATTAAATGGTGTAACACTGATGCCCTCTAGTGGTTAAATCATGTAATGTTCATGATTCATTAAATGGTGTAACACTGCTGCCCTCTAGTGGTTAAATCATGTAATGTTCATGATTCATTAAATGGTGTAACACTGCTGCCCTCTAGTGGTTAAATCATGAAATGTTCATGATTCATTAAATGGTGTAACACTGCTGCCCTCCAGTGGTTAAATCATGTAATCTTTCATGATTCATTAAATGGTGTAACACTGCTGTCCTCTAGTGGTTAAATCATGTAATGTCCATGATTCATTAAATGGTGTAACACTGCTGCCCTCCAGTGGTTAAATCATGTAATCTTTCATGATTCATTAAATGGTGTAACACTGCTGCCCTCTAGTGGTTAAATCATGTAATGTCCATCATTCATTAAATGGTGTAACACTGCTGCCCTCTAGTGGTTAAATCATGTAATGTTCATGAATCATTAAATGGTGTAACACTGCTGCACTCTTGTGGTTAAATCATGTGATGTTCATGATTCATTAAATGGTGTAACACTGCTGCCCTCTAGTGGTTAAATAGTGTAATGTTTATGATTCATTAAATGGTGTAACACTGTTGCCCTCTAGTGGTTAAATCATGACATTTTTCATGATTCATTAAATGGTGTAACACTGCTGCCCTCTAGTGGTTAAATCATGTAATGTCCATGATTCATTAAATGGTGTAACACTGCTGCCCTCTAGTGGTTAAATCATGTGATGTTTATGATTCATTAAATGGTGTAACACTGCTGCCCTCTAGTGGTTAAATCGTGTAATGTTTATGATTCATTAAATGGTGTAACACTGCTGCCCTCTAGTGGTTAAATAGTGTAATGTTTATGATTCATTAAATGGTGTAACACTGTTGCCCTCTAGTGGTTAAATCATGACATTTTTCATGATTCATTAAATGGTGTAACACTGCTGCCCTCTAGTGGTTAAATCATGTAATGTCCATGATTCATTAAATGGTGTAACACTGCTGCCCTCTAGTGGTTAAATCATGTGATGTTTATGATTCATTAAATGGTGTAACACTGCTGCCCTCTAGTGGTTAAATCGTGTAATGTTTATGATTCATTAAATGGTGTAACACTGCTGCCCTCTAGTGGTTAAATCGTGTAATGTTTATGATTCATTAAATGGTGTAACACTGCTGCCCTCTAGTGGTTAAATAGTGTAATGTTTATGATTCATTAAATGGTGTAACACTGTTGCCCTCTAGTGGTTAAATCATGACATTTTTCATGATTCATTAAATGGTGTAATACTGCTGCCCTCTAGTGGTTAAATCATGTAATGTCCATGATTCATTAAATGGTGTAACACTGCTGCCCTCTAGTGGTTAAATCATGTGATGTTCATGATTCATTAAATGGTGTAACACTGCTGCCCTCTAGTGGTTAAATAGTGTAATGTTTATGATTCATTAAATGGTGTAACACTGCTGCCCTCTAGTGGTTAAATCGTGTAATGTTCATGATTCATTAAATGGTGTAACACTGCTGCCCTCTAGTGGTTAAATCGTGTAATGTTCATGATTCATTACATGGTGTAACACTGCTGCCCTCAAGTGGTTAAATCATGTAATGTTTATGATTCATTAAATGGTGTAACACTGTTGCCCTCTAGTGGTTAAATCATGACATTTTTCATGATTAATTAAATGGTGTAACACTGCTGCCCTCTAGTGGTTAAATCATGTAATGTCCATGATTCATTAAATAGTGTAACACTGCTGCCCTCTAGTGGTTAAATCGTGTAATGTTCATGATTCATTAAATGGTGTAACACTGCTGCCCTCTAGTGGTTAAATCATGTAATTTTTCATGATTCATTAAATGGTGTAACACTGCTGCCCTCTAGTGGTTAAATCATGTAATGATCATGAATCATTAAATGGTGTAACACTGCTGCCCTCTAGTGGTTAAATCGTGTAATGTTCATGATTCATTAAATGGTGTAACACTGCTGCGCTCTAGTGGTTAAATCATGTAATGTTTATGATTCATTAAATGGTGTAACACTGCTGCCCTCTAGTGGTTAAATCATGTAATGTTCATGATTCATTAAATGGTGTAACACTGCTGCCCTCTAGTAGTTAAATCGTGTAATGTTTATGATTCATTAAATGGTGTAACACTGCTGCCCTCTAGTGGTTAAATCGTGTAATGTTTATGATTCATTAAATGGTGTAACACTGCTGCCCTCTAGTGGTTAAATCGTGTAATGTTTATGATTCATTAAATGGTGTAACACTGCTGCCCTCTAGTGGTTAAATCGTGTAATGTTCATGATTCATTAAATGGTGTAACACTGCTGCCCTCTCGTGGTTAAATCGTGTAATGTTCATGATTCATTAAATGGTGTAACACTGCTGCCCTCTAGTGGTTAAATCGTGTAATGTTTATGATTCATTAAATGGTGTAACACTGCTGCCCTCTAGTGGTTAAATCGTGTAATGTTCATGATTCATTAAATGGTGTAACACTGCTGCCCTCTAGTGGTTAAAACGTGTAATGTTCATGATTCATTAAATGGTGTAACACTGTTGCCCTCTAGTGGTTAAATCATGACATTTTTCATGATTCATTAAATGGTGTAACACTGCTGCCCTCTAGTGGTTAAATCATGTAATGTCCATGATTCATTAAATGGTGTAACACTGCTGCCCTCTAGTGGTTAAATCGTGTAATGTTCATGATTCATTAAATGGTGTAACACTGCTGCCCTCTAGTGGTTAAATCATGTAATTTTTCATGATTCATTGAATGGTGTAACACTGCTGCCCTCTAGTGGTTAAATCATGTAATGATCATGAATCATTAAATGGTGTAACACTGCTGCCCTCTAGTGGTTAAATCGTGTAATCTTCATGATTCATTAAATGGTGTAACACTGCTGCCCTCTAGTGGTTAAATCATGTAATGTTTATGATTCATTAAATGGTGTAACACTGCTGCCCTCTAGTGGTTAAATCGTGTAATGTTCATGATTCATTAAATGGTGTAACACTGCTGCCCTCTAGTAGTTAAATCGTGTAATGTTTATGATTCATTAAATGGTGTAACACTGCTGCCCTCTAGTGGTTAAATCATGTAATGTTCATGAATCATTAAATGGTGTAACACTGCTGCACTCTAGTGGTTAAATAGTGTAATGTTTATGATTCATTAAATGGTGTAACACTGTTGCCCTCTAGTGGTTAAATCATGACATTTTTCATGATTCATTGAATGGTGTAACACTGCTGCCCTCTAGTGGTTAAATCATGTAATGTCCATGATCCATTAAATGGTGTAACACTGCTGCCCTCTAGTGGTTAAATCGTGTAATGTTCATGATTCATTAAATGGTGTAACACTGCTGCCCTCTATTGGTTAAATCGTGTAATGTTCATGATTCATTAAATGGTGTAACACTGCTGCCCTCAAGTGGTTAAATCATGTAATGTTTATGATTCATTAAATGGTGTAACACTGTTGCCCTCTAGTGGTTAAATCATGACATTTTTCATGATTCATTAAATGGTGTAACACTGCTGCCCTCTAGTGGTTAAATCATGTAATGTCCATGATTCATTAAATGGTGTAACATTGCTGCCCTCTAGTGGTTAAATCGTGTAATGTTCATGATTCATTAAATGGTGTAACACTGCTGCCCTCTAGTGGTTAAATCATGTAATTTTTCATGATTCATTAAATGGTGTAACACTGCTGCCCTCTAGTGGTTAAATCGTGTAATGTTCATGATTCATTAAATGGTGTAACACTGCTGCCCTCTAGTGGTTAAATCATGTAATGCTCATGATTCATTAAATGGTGTAACACTGTTGCCCTCTAGTGGTTAAATCATGTAATGTTCATGAATCATTAAATGGTGTAACACTGATGCCCTCTAGTGGTTAAATCATGTAATGTTCATGATTCATTAAATGGTGTAACACTGCTGCCCTCTAGTGGTTAAATCATGTAATGTTCATGATTCATTAAATGGTGTAACACTGCTGCCCTCTAGTGGTTAAATCATGAAATGTTCATGATTCATTAAATGGTGTAACACTGCTGCCCTCCAGTGGTTAAATCATGTAATCTTTCATGATTCATTAAATGGTGTAACACTGCTGTCCTCTAGTGGTTAAATCATGTAATGTCCATGATTCATTAAATGGTGTAACACTGCTGCCCTCCAGTGGTTAAATCATGTAATCTTTCATGATTCATTAAATGGTGTAACACTGCTGCCCTCTAGTGGTTAAATCATGTAATGTCCATCATTCATTAAATGGTGTAACACTGCTGCCCTCTAGTGGTTAAATCATGTAATGTTCATGAATCATTAAATGGTGTAACACTGCTGCACTCTTGTGGTTAAATCATGTGATGTTCATGATTCATTAAATGGTGTAACACTGCTGCCCTCTAGTGGTTAAATAGTGTAATGTTTATGATTCATTAAATGGTGTAACACTGTTGCCCTCTAGTGGTTAAATCATGACATTTTTCATGATTCATTAAATGGTGTAACACTGCTGCCCTCTAGTGGTTAAATCATGTAATGTCCATGATTCATTAAATAGTGTAACACTGCTGCCCTCTAGTGGTTAAATCGTGTAATGTTCATGATTCATTAAATGGTGTAACACTGCTGCCCTCTAGTGGTTAAATCATGTAATTTTTCATGATTCATTAAATGGTGTAACACTGCTGCCCTCTAGTGGTTAAATCATGTAATGATCATGAATCATTAAATGGTGTAACACTGCTGCCCTCTAGTGGTTAAATCGTGTAATGTTCATGATTCATTAAATGGTGTAACACTGCTGCGCTCTAGTGGTTAAATCATGTAATGTTTATGATTCATTAAATGGTGTAACACTGCTGCCCTCTAGTGGTTAAATCATGTAATGTTCATGATTCATTAAATGGTGTAACACTGCTGCCCTCTAGTAGTTAAATCGTGTAATGTTTATGATTCATTAAATGGTGTAACACTGCTGCCCTCTAGTGGTTAAATCATGTAATGTCCATGATCCATTAAATGGTGTAACACTGCTGCCCTCTAGTGGTTAAATCATGACATTTTTCATGATTCATTAAATGGTGTAACACTGCTGCCCTCTAGTGGTTAAATCATGTAATGTCCATGATTCATTAAATGGTGTAACACTGCTGCCCTCTAGTGGTTAAATCATGTGATGTTCATGATTCATTAAATGGTATAACACTGCTGCCCTCTAGTGGTTAAATCGTGTAATGTTCATGATTCATTAAATGGTGTAACACTGCTGCCCTCTAGTGGTTAAATCGTGTAATGTTCATGATTCATTAAATGGTGTAACACTGCTGCCCTCAAGTGGTTAAATCATGTAATGTTTATGATTCATTAAATGGTGTAACACTGTTGCCCTCTAGTGGTTAAATCATGACATTTTTCATGATTAATTAAA
Organism: Melanostigma gelatinosum; assembly: GCF_949748355.1. NCBI lineage: Eukaryota > Metazoa > Chordata > Actinopteri > Perciformes > Zoarcidae > Melanostigma > Melanostigma gelatinosum. The sequence goes on along the minus strand of NW_027635245.1, from coordinate 35,190 downwards.
TGGTGTAACACTGCTGCCCTCTAGTGGTTAAATCATGTAATGTCCATGATTCATTAAATAGTGTAACACTGCTGCCCTCTAGTGGTTAAATCGTGTAATGTTCATGATTCATTAAATGGTGTAACACTGCTGCCCTCTAGTGGTTAAATCATGTAATTTTTCATGATTCATTAAATGGTGTAACACTGCTGCCCTCTAGTGGTTAAATCATGTAATGATCATGAATCATTAAATGGTGTAACACTGCTGCCCTCTAGTGGTTAAATCGTGTAATGTTCATGATTCATTAAATGGTGTAACACTGCTGCGCTCTAGTGGTTAAATCATGTAATGTTTATGATTCATTAAATGGTGTAACACTGCTGCCCTCTAGTGGTTAAATCATGTAATGTTCATGATTCATTAAATGGTGTAACACTGCTGCCCTCTAGTAGTTAAATCGTGTAATGTTTATGATTCATTAAATGGTGTAACACTGCTGCCCTCTAGTGGTTAAATCATGTAATGTCCATGATCCATTAAATGGTGTAACACTGCTGCCCTCTAGTGGTTAAATCGTGTAATGTTCATGATTCATTAAATGGTGTAACACTGCTGCCCTCTAGTGGTTAAATCGTGTAATGTTCATGATTCATTAAATGGTGTAACACTGCTGCCCTCAAGTGGTTAAATCATGTAATGTTTATGATTCATTAAATGGTGTAACACTGTTGCCCTCTAGTGGTTAAATCATGACATTTTTCATGATTCATTAAATGGTGTAACACTGCTGCCCTCTAGTGGTTAAATCATGTAATGTCCATGATTCATTAAATGGTGTAACATTGCTGCCCTCTAGTGGTTAAATCGTGTAATGTTCATGATTCATTAAATGGTGTAACACTGCTGCCCTCTAGTGGTTAAATCATGTAATTTTTCATGATTCATTAAATGGTGTAACACTGCTGCCCTCTAGTGGTTAAATCGTGTAATGTTCATGATTCATTAAATGGTGTAACACTGCTGCCCTCTAGTGGTTAAATCATGTAATGCTCATGATTCATTAAATGGTGTAACACTGTTGCCCTCTAGTGGTTAAATCATGTAATGTTCATGAATCATTAAATGGTGTAACACTGATGCCCTCTAGTGGTTAAATCATGTAATGTTCATGATTCATTAAATGGTGTAACACTGCTGCCCTCTAGTGGTTAAATCATGTAATGTTCATGATTCATTAAATGGTGTAACACTGCTGCCCTCTAGTGGTTAAATCATGAAATGTTCATGATTCATTAAATGGTGTAACACTGCTGCCCTCTAGTGGTTAAATCATGTAATGTTCATGATTCATTAAATGGTGTAACACTGCTGCCCTCTAGTGGTTAAATCGTGTAATGTTTATGATTCATTAAATGGTGTAACACTGCTGCCCTCCAGTGGTTAAATCGTGTAATGTTTCATGATTCATTAAATGGTGTAACACTGCTGCCCTCTAGTGGTTAAATCGTGTAATGTTCATGATTCATTAAATGGTGTAACACTGCTGCCCTCTAGTGGTTAAATCGTGTAATGTTCATGAATCATTAAATGGTGTAACACTGCTGCCCTCTAGTGGTTAAATCGTGTAATGTTCATGATTCATTAAATGGTGTAACACTGCTGCCCTCTAGTGGTTAAATCATGTAATGTTGATGATTCATTAAATGGTGTAACACTGCTGCCCTCCAGTGGTTAAATCATGTAATCTTTCATGATTCATTAAATGGTGTAACACTGCTGCCCTCCAGTGGTTAAATCATGTAATCTTTCATGATTCATTAAATGGTGTAACACTGCTGCCCTCTAGTGGTTAAATCATGTAATGTCCATCATTCATTAAATGGTGTAACACTGCTGCCCTCTAGTGGTTAAATCATGTAATGTTCATGAATCATTAAATGGTGTAACACTGCTGCACTCTTGTGGTTAAATCATTTGATGTTCATGATTCATTAAATGGTGTAACACTGCTGCCCTCTAGTGGTTAAATAGTGTAATGTTTATGATTCATTAAATGGTGTAACACTGTTGCCCTCTAGTGGTTAAATCATGACATTTTTCATGATTCATTAAATGGTGTAACACTGCTGCCCTCTAGTGGTTAAATCATGTAATGTCCATGATTCATTAAATGGTGTAACACTGCTGCCCTCTAGTGGTTAAATCATGTGATGTTCATGATTCATTAAATGGTGTAACACTGCTGCCCTCTAGTGGTTAAATAGTGTAATGTTTATGATTCATTAAATGGTGTAACACTGCTGCCCTCTAGTGGTTAAATCGTGTAATGTTCATGATTCATTAAATGGTGTAACACTGCTGCCCTCTAGTGGTTAAATCGTGTAATGTTCATGATTCATTAAATGGTGTAACACTGTTGCCCTCAAGTGGTTAAATCATGTAATGTTTATGATTCATTAAATGGTGTAACACTGTTGCCCTCTAGTGGTTAAATCATGACATTTTTCATGATTAATTAAATGGTGTAACACTGCTGCCCTCTAGTGGTTAAATCATGTAATGTCCATGATTCATTAAATAGTGTAACACTGCTGCCCTCTAGTGGTTAAATCGTGTAATGTTCATGATTCATTAAATGGTGTAACACTGCTGCCCTCTAGTGGTTAAATCATGTAATTTTTCATGATTCATTAAATGGTGTAACACTGCTGCCCTCTAGTGGTTAAATCATGTAATGATCATGAATCATTAAATGGTGTAACACTGCTGCCCTCTAGTGGTTAAATCGTGTACTGTTCATGATTCATTAAATGGTGTAACACTGCTGCGCCCTAGTGGTTAAATCATGTAATGTTTATGATTCATTAAATGGTGTAACACTGCTGCCCTCTAGTGGTTAAATCATGTAATGTTCATGATTCATTAAATGGTGTAACACTGCTGCCCTCTAGTAGTTAAATCGTGTAATGTTTATGATTCATTAAATGGTGTAACACTGCTGCCCTCTAGTGGTTAAATCGTGTAATGTTTATGATTCATTAAATGGTGTAACACTGCTGCCCTCTAGTGGTTAAATAGTGTAATGTTTATGATTCATTAAATGGTGTAACACTGTTGCCCTCTAGTGGTTAAATCATGACATTTTTCATGATTCATTAAATGGTGTAACACTGCTGCCCTCTAGTGGTTAAATCATGTAATGTCCATGATTCATTAAATGGTGTAACACTGCTGCCCACTAGTGGTTAAATCATGTGATGTTCATGATTCATTAAATGGTGTAACACTGCTGCCCTCTAGTGGTTAAATAGTGTAATGTTTATGATTCATTAAATGGTGTAACACTGCTGCCCTCTAGTGGTTAAATCGTGTAATGTTCATGATTCATTAAATGGTGTAACACTGCTGCCCTCTAGTGGTTAAATCATGTAATGTCCATGATTCATTAAATAGTGTAACACTGCTGCCCTCTAGTGGTTAAATCGTGTAATGTTCATGATTCAGTAAATGGTGTAACACTGCTGCCCTCTAGTGGTTAAATCATGTAATTTTTCATGATTCATTAAATGGTGTAACACTGCTGCCCTCTAGTGGTTAAATCATGTAATGATCATGAATCATTAAATGGTGTAACACTGCTGCCCTCTAGTGGTTAAATCGTGTAATGTTCATGATTCATTAAATGGTGTAACACTGCTGCGCTCTAGTGGTTAAATCATGTAATGTTTATGATTCATTAAATGGTGTAACACTGCTGCCCTCTAGTGGTTAAATCATGTAATGTTCATGATTCATTAAATGGTGTAACACTGCTGCCCTCTAGTAGTTAAATCGTGTAATGTTTATGATTCATTAAATGGTGTAACACTGCTGCCCTCTAGTGGTTAAATCGTGTAATGTTTATGATTCATTAAATGGTGTAACACTGCTGCCCTCTAGTGGTTAAATCGTGTAATGTTTATGATTCATTAAATGGTGTAACACTGCTGCCCTCTAGTGGTTAAATCGTGTAATGTTCATGATTCATTAAATGGTGTAACACTGCTGCCCTCTCGTGGTTAAATCGTGTAATGTTCATGATTCATTAAATGGTGTAACACTGCTGCCCTCTAGTGGTTAAATCGTGTAATGTTCATGATTCATTAAATGGTGTAACACTGCTGCCCTCTAGTAGTTAAATCGTGTAATGTTCATGATTCATTAAATGGTGTAACACTGCTGCCCTCTAGTGGTTAAATCATGTAATGTTTATGATTCATTAAATGGTGTAACACTGCTGCCCTCTAGTGGTTAAATCGTGTAATGTTCATGATTCATTAAATGGTGTAACACTGCTGCCCTCTAGTAGTTAAATCGTGTAATGTTTATGATTCATTAAATGGTGTAACACTGCTGCCCTCTAGTGGTTAAATTATGTCATGTCCATGATTCATTAAATGGTGTAACACTGCTGCCCTCTCGTGGTTAAATCGTGAAATGTTCATGATTCATTAAATGGTGTAACACTGCTGCCCTCTAGTGGTTAAATCGTGTAATGTTTATGATTCATTAAATGGTGTAACACTGCTGCCGTCTAGTGGTTAAATCGTGTAATGTTCATGATTCATTAAATGGTGTAACACTGCTGCACTCTAATGGTTAAATCGTGTGATGTTCATGATTCATTAAATGGTGTAACACTGCTGCCCTCTAGTGGTTAAATCATGTAATGTTCATGATTCATTAAATGGTGTAACACTGCTGCCCTCCAGTGGTTAAATCATGTAATCTTTCATGATTCATTAAATGGTGAAACACTGCTGCCCTCTAGTGGTTAAATTATGTCATGTCCATGATTCATTAAATGGTGTAACACTGCTGCCCTCTAGTGGTTAAATCATGTAATATTTATGATTCATGAAATGGTGTAACACCGCTGCCCTCTAGTGGTTAAATCGTGTAATGTTCATGATTCATTAAATGGTGTAACACTGCTGCCCTCCAGTGGTTAAATCATGTAATCTTTCATGATTCATTAAATGGTGAAACACTGCTGCCCTCTAGTGGTTAAATTATGTCATGTCCATGATTCATTAAATGGTGTAACACTGCTGCCCTCTCGTGGTTAAATCGTGTAATGTTCATGATTCATTAAATGGTGTAACACTGCTGCCCTCTAGTGGTTAAATCGTGTAATGTTTATGATTCATTAAATGGTGTAACACTGCTGCCGTCTAGTGGTTAAATCGTGTAATGTTCATGATTCATTAAATGGTGTAACACTGCTGCACTCTAATGGTTAAATCGTGTGATGTTCATGATTCATTAAATGGTGTAACACTGCTGCCCTCTAGTGGTTAAATCATGTAATGTTCATGATTCATTAAATGGTGTAACACTGCTGCCCTCCAGTGGTTAAATCATGTAATCTTTCATGATTCATTAAATGGTGAAACACTGCTGCCCTCTAGTGGTTAAATTATGTCATGTCCATGATTCATTAAATGGTGTAACACTGCTGCCCTCTAGTGGTTAAATCGTGTAATGTTTATGATTCTTTAAATGGTGTAACACTGCTGCCCTCTAGTGGTTAAATCATGTAATGCTCATGATTCATTAAATGGTGTAACACTGCTGCCCTCCAGTGGTTAAATCGTGTAATGTTCATGATTCATTAAATGGTATAACACTGCTGCCCTCTAGTGGTTAAATCGTGTAATGTTCATGAATCATTAAATGGTGTAACACTGCTGCCCTCTAGTGGTTAAATCGTGTAATGTTCATGATTCATTAAATGGTGTAACACTGCTGCCCTCTAGTGGTTAAATCATGTAATGTTGATGATTCATTAAATGGTGTAACACTGCTGCCCTCCAGTGGTTAAATCATGTAATCTTTCATGATTCATTAAATGGTGTAACACTGCTGCCCTCTAGTGGTTAAATCATGTAATGTCCATGATTCATTAAATGGTGTAACACTGCTGCCCTCCAGTGGTTAAATCATGTAATCTTTCATGATTCATTAAATGGTGTAACACTGCTGCCCTCTAGTGGTTAAATCATGTAATGCCCATGATTCATTAAATGGTGTAACACTGCTGCCCTCTAGTGGTTAAATCATGTAATGTTCATGAATCATTAAATGGTGTAACACTGCTGCACTCTTGTGGTTAAATCATGTGATGTTCATGATTCATTAAATGGTGTAACACTGCTGCCCTCTAGTGGTTAAATAGTGTAATGTTTATGATTCATTAAATGGTGTAACACTGTTGCCCTCTAGTGGTTAAATCATGACATTTTTCATGATTCATTAAATGGTGTAACACTGCTGCCCTCTAGTGGTTAAATCATGTAATGTTCATGATTCATTAAATGGTGTAACACTGCTGCGCTCTAGTGGTTAAATCATGTAATGTTTATGATTCATTAAATGGTGTAACACTGCTGCCCTCTAGTGGTTAAATCGTGTAATGTTCATGATTCATTAAATGGTGTAACACTGCTGCCCTCTAGTAGTTAAATCGTGTAATGTTTATGATTCATTAAATGGTGTAACACTGCTGCCCTCTAGTGGTTAAATCGTGTAATGTTTATGATTCATTAAATGGTGTAACACTGCTGCCCTCCAGTGGTTAAATCATGTAATATTTCATGATTCATTAAATGGTGTAACACTGCTGCCCTCTAATGGTTAAATCATGTAATGGCCATGATTCATTAAATGGTATAACACTGCTACCCTCTAGTGGTTAAATCATGTAATGTTTATGATTCATTAAATGGTGTAACACTGCTGCCCTCTAGTGGTTAAATCATGTAATTTTTCATGATTCATTAAATGGTGTAACACTGCTGCCCTCTAGTGGTTAAATCATGTAATGTCCATGATTCATTAAATGGTGTAACACTGCTGCCCTCTAGTGGTTAAATCGTGTAATGTTTATGATTCATTAAATGGTGTAACACTGCTGCCCTCTAGTGGTTAAATCGTGTAATGTTCATGATTCATTAAATGGTGTAACACTGCTGCCCTCTCGTGGTTAAATCGTGTAATGTTCATGATTCATTAAATGGTGTAACACTGCTGCCCTCTAGTGGTTAAATCGTGTAATGTTTATGATTCATTAAATGGTGTAACACTGCTGCCCTCTAGTGGTTAAATCATGTAATGTTTATGATTCATGAAATGGTGTAACACCGCTGCCCTCTAGTGGTTAAATCGTGTAATGTTCATGATTCATTAAATGGTGTAACACTGCTGCCCTCCAGTGGTTAAATCATGTAATCTTTCATGATTCATTAAATGGTGAAACACTGCTGCCCTCTAGTGGTTAAATTATGTCATGTCCATGATTCATTAAATGGTGTAACACTGCTGCCCTCTCGTGGTTAAATCGTGTAATGTTCATGATTCATTAAATGGTGTAACACTGCTGCCCTCTAGTGGTTAAATCGTGTAATGTTTATGATTCATTAAATGGTGTAACACTGCTGCCGTCTAGTGGTTAAATCGTGTAATGTTCATGATTCATTAAATGGTGTAACACTGCTGCACTCTAATGGTTAAATCGTGTGATGTTCATGATTCATTAAATGGTGTAACACTGCTGCCCTCTAGTGGTTAAATCATGTAATGTTCATGATTCATTAAATGGTGTAACACTGCTGCCCTCCAGTGGTTAAATCATGTAATCTTTCATGATTCATTAAATGGTGAAACACTGCTGCCCTCTAGTGGTTAAATTATGTCATGTCCATGATTCATTAAATGGTGTAACACTGCTGCCCTCTAGTGGTTAAATCGTGTAATGTTTATGATTCTTTAAATGGTGTAACACTGCTGCCCTCTAGTGGTTAAATCATGTAATGCTCATGATTCATTAAATGGTGTAACACTGCTGCCCTCCAGTGGTTAAATCGTGTAATGTTCATGATTCATTAAATGGTATAACACTGCTGCCCTCTAGTGGTTAAATCGTGTAATGTTCATGAATCATTAAATGGTGTAACACTGCTGCCCTCTAGTGGTTAAATCGTGTAATGTTCATGATTCATTAAATGGTGTAACACTGCTGCCCTCTAGTGGTTAAATCATGTAATGTTGATGATTCATTAAATGGTGTAACACTGCTGCCCTCCAGTGGTTAAATCATGTAATCTTTCATGATTCATTAAATGGTGTAACACTGCTGCCCTCTAGTGGTTAAATCATGTAATGTCCATGATTCATTAAATGGTGTAACACTGCTGCCCTCCAGTGGTTAAATCATGTAATCTTTCATGATTCATTAAATGGTGTAACACTGCTGCCCTCTAGTGGTTAAATCATGTAATGCCCATGATTCATTAAATGGTGTAACACTGCTGCCCTCTAGTGGTTAAATCATGTAATGTTCATGAATCATTAAATGGTGTAACACTGCTGCACTCTTGTGGTTAAATCATGTGATGTTCATGATTCATTAAATGGTGTAACACTGCTGCCCTCTAGTGGTTAAATAGTGTAATGTTTATGATTCATTAAATGGTGTAACACTGTTGCCCTCTAGTGGTTAAATCATGACATTTTTCATGATTCATTAAATGGTGTAACACTGCTGCCCTCTAGTGGTTAAATCATGTAATGTTCATGATTCATTAAATGGTGTAACACTGCTGCGCTCTAGTGGTTAAATCATGTAATGTTTATGATTCATTAAATGGTGTAACACTGCTGCCCTCTAGTGGTTAAATCGTGTAATGTTCATGATTCATTAAATGGTGTAACACTGCTGCCCTCTAGTAGTTAAATCGTGTAATGTTTATGATTCATTAAATGGTGTAACACTGCTGCCCTCTAGTGGTTAAATCGTGTAATGTTTATGATTCATTAAATGGTGTAACACTGCTGCCCTCCAGTGGTTAAATCATGTAATATTTCATGATTCATTAAATGGTGTAACACTGCTGCCCTCTAATGGTTAAATCATGTAATGGCCATGATTCATTAAATGGTATAACACTGCTACCCTCTAGTGGTTAAATCATGTAATGTTTATGATTCATTAAATGGTGTAACACTGCTGCCCTCTAGTGGTTAAATCATGTAATTTTTCATGATTCATTAAATGGTGTAACACTGCTGCCCTCTAGTGGTTAAATCATGTAATGTCCATGATTCATTAAATGGTGTAACACTGCTGCCCTCTAGTGGTTAAATCGTGTAATGTTTATGATTCATTAAATGGTGTAACACTGCTGCCCTCTAGTGGTTAAATCGTGTAATGTTCATGATTCATTAAATGGTGTAACACTGCTGCCCTCTCGTGGTTAAATCGTGTAATGTTCATGATTCATTAAATGGTGTAACACTGCTGCCCTCTAGTGGTTAAATCGTGTAATGTTTATGATTCATTAAATGGTGTAACACTGCTGCCGTCTAGTGGTTAAATCGTGTAATGTTCATGATTCATTAAATGGTGTAACACTGCTGCACTCTAATGGTTAAATCGTGTGATGTTCATGATTCATTAAATGGTGTAACACTGCTGCCCTCTAGTGGTTAAATCATGTAATGTTCATGATTCATTAAATGGTGTAACACTGCTGCCCTCTAGTGGTAAAATCGTGTAATGTTCATGAGTCATTAAATGGTGTAACACTGCTGCCCTCCAGTGGTTAAATCATGTAATCTTTCATGATTCATTAAATGGTGAAACACTGCTGCCCTCTAGTGGTTAAATTATGTCATGTCCATGATTCATTAAATGGTGTAACACTGCTGCCCTCTCGTGGTTAAATCGTGTAATGTTCATGATTCATTAAATGGTGTAACACTGCTGCCCTCTAGTGGTTAAATCGTGTAATGTTTATGATTCATTAAATGGTGTAACACTGCTGCCGTCTAGTGGTTAAATCGTGTAATGTTCATGATTCATTAAATGGTGTAACACTGCTGCACTCTAATGGTTAAATCGTGTGATGTTCATGATTCATTAAATGGTGTAACACTGCTGCCCTCTAGTGGTTAAATCATGTAATGTTCATGAATCATTAAATGGTGTAACACTGCTGCACTCTTGTGGTTAAATCATGTGATGTTCATGATTCATTAAATGGTGTAACACTGCTGCCCTCTAGTGGTTAAATAGTGTAATGTTTATGATTCATTAAATGGTGTAACACTGTTGCCCTCTAGTGGTTAAATCATGACATTTTTCATGATTCATTAAATGGTGTAACACTGCTGCCCTCTAGTGGTTAAATCATGTAATGTTCATGATTCATTAAATGGTGTAACACTGCTGCGCTCTAGTGGTTAAATCATGTAATGTTTATGATTCATTAAATGGTGTAACACTGCTGCCCTCTAGTGGTTAAATCGTGTAATGTTCATGATTCATTAAATGGTGTAACACTGCTGCCCTCTAGTAGTTAAATCGTGTAATGTTTATGATTCATTAAATGGTGTAACACTGCTGCCCTCTAGTGGTTAAATCGTGTAATGTTTATGATTCATTAAATGGTGTAACACTGCTGCCCTCCAGTGGTTAAATCATGTAATATTTCATGATTCATTAAATGGTGTAACACTGCTGCCCTCTAGTGGTTAAATCATGTAATGGCCATGATTCATTAAATGGTATAACACTGCTACCCTCTAGTGGTTAAATCATGTAATGTTTATGATTCATTAAATGGTGTAACACTGCTGCCCTCTAGTGGTTAAATCATGTAATTTTTCATGATTCATTAAATGGTGTAACACTGCTGCCCTCTAGTGGTTAAATCATGTAATGTCCATGATTCATTAAATGGTGTAACACTGCTGCCCTCTAGTGGTTAAATCGTGTAATGTTTATGATTCATTAAATGGTGTAACACTGCTGCCCTCTAGTGGTTAAATCGTGTAATGTTCATGATTCATTAAATGGTGTAACACTGCTGCCCTCTCGTGGTTAAATCGTGTAATGTTCATGATTCATTAAATGGTGTAACACTGCTGCCCTCTAGTGGTTAAATCTTGTAATGTTTATGATTCATTAAATGGTGTAACACTGCTGCCGTCTAGTGGTTAAATCGTGTAATGTTCATGATTCATTAAATGGTGTAACACTGCTGCACTCTAATGGTTAAATCGTGTGATGTTCATGATTCATTAAATGGTGTAACACTGCTGCCCTCTAGTGGTTAAATCATGTAATGTTCATGATTCATTAAATGGTGTAACACTGCTGCCCTCTAGTGGTAAAATCGTGTAATGTTCATGAGTCATTAAATGGTGTAACACTGCTGCCCTCCAGTGGTTAAATCATGTAATCTTTCATGATTCATTAAATGGTGAAACACTGCTGCCCTCTAGTGGTTAAATTATGTCATGTCCATGATTCATTAAATGGTGTAACACTGCTGCCCTCTCGTGGTTAAATCGTGTAATGTTCATGATTCATTAAATGGTGTAACACTGCTGCCCTCTAGTGGTTAAATCGTGTAATGTTTATGATTCATTAAATGGTGTAACACTGCTGCCGTCTAGTGGTTAAATCGTGTAATGTTCATGATTCATTAAATGGTGTAACACTGCTGCACTCTAATGGTTAAATCGTGTGATGTTCATGATTCATTAAATGGTGTAACACTGCTGCCCTCTAGTGGTTAAATCATGTAATGTTCATGATTCATTAAATGGTGTAACACTGCTGCCCTCTAGTGGTTAAATCGTGTAATGTTCATGATTCATTAAATGGTGTAACACTGCTGCCCTCCAGTGGTTAAATCATGTAATATTTCATGATTCATTAAATGGTGAAACACTGCTGCCCTCTAGTGGTTAAATTATGTCATGTCCATGATTCATTAAATGGTGTAACACTGCTGCCCTCTCGTGGTTAAATCGTGTAATGTTCATGATTCATTAAATGGTGTAACACTGCTGCCCTCTAGTGGTTAAATCGTGTAATGTTTATGATTCATTAAATGGTGTAACACTACTGCCGTCTAGTGGTTAAATCGTGTAATGTTCATGATTCATTAAATGGTGTAACACTGCTGCACTCTAATGGTTAAATCGTGTGATGTTCATGATTCATTAAATGGTGTAACACTGCTGCCCTCTAGTGGTTAAATCATGTAATGTTCATGATTCATTAAATGGTGTAACACTGCTGCCCTCCAGTGGTTAAATCATGTAATCTTTCATGATTCATTAAATGGTGAAACACTGCTGCCCTCTAGTGGTTAAATTATGTCATGTCCATGATTCATTAAATGGTGTAACACTGCTGCCCTCTAGTGGTTAAATCGTGTAATGTTTATGATTCATTAAATGGTGTAACACTGCTGCCCTCTAGTGGTTAAATCATGTAATGCTCATGATTCATTAAATGGTGTAACACTGCTGCCCTCCAGTGGTTAAATCGTGTAATGTTCATGATTCATTAAATGGTATAACACTGCTGCCCTCTAGTGGTTAAATCGTGTAATGTTCATGAATCATTAAATGGTGTAACACTGCTGCCCTCTAGTGGTTAAATCGTGTAATGTTCATGATTCATTAAATGGTGTAACACTGCTGCCCTCTAGTGGTTAAATCATGTAATGTTGATGATTCATTAAATGGTGTAACACTGCTGCCCTCCAGTGGTTAAATCATGTAATCTTTCATGATTCATTAAATGGTGTAACACTGCTGCCCTCTAGTGGTTAAATCATGTAATGTCCATGATTCATTAAATGGTGTAACACTGCTGCCCTCCAGTGGTTAAATCATGTAATCTTTCATGATTCATTAAATGGTGTAACACTGCTGCCCTCTAGTGGTTAAATCATGTAATGCCCATGATTCATTAAATGGTGTAACACTGCTGCCCTCTAGTGGTTAAATCATGTAATGTTCATGAATCATTAAATGGTGTAACACTGCTGCACTCTTGTGGTTAAATCATGTGATGTTCATGATTCATTAAATGGTGTAACACTGCTGCCCTCTAGTGGTTAAATAGTGTAATGTTTATGATTCATTAAATGGTGTAACACTGTTGCCCTCTAGTGGTTAAATCATGACATTTTTCATGATTCATTAAATGGTGTAACACTGCTGCCCTCTAGTGGTTAAATCATGTAATGTTCATGATTCATTAAATGGTGTAACACTGCTGCGCTCTAGTGGTTAAATCATGTAATGATCATGAATCATTAAATGGTGTAACACTGCTGCCCTCTAGTGGTTAAATCGTGTAATGTTCATGATTCATTAAATGGTGTAACACTGCTGCCCTCTAGTGGTTAAATCATGTAATGTTTATGATTCATTAAATGGTGTAACACTGCTGCCCTCTAGTGGTTAAATCGTGTAATGTTCATGATTCATTAAATGGTGTAACACTGCTGCCCTCTAGTAGTTAAATCGTGTAATGTTTATGATTCATTAAATGGTGTAACACTGCTGCCCTCTAGTGGTTAAATCGTGTAATGTTTATGATTCATTAAATGGTGTAACACTGCTGCCCTCCAGTGGTTAAATCATGTAATATTTCATGATTCATTAAATGGTGTAACACTGCTGCCCTCTAGTGGTTAAATCATGTAATATCCATGATTCATTAAATGGTATAACACTGCTGTCCTCTAGTGGTTAAATCATGTAATGTTTATGATTCATTAAATGGTGTAACACTGCTGCCCTCTAGTGGTTAAATCATGTAATTTTTCATGATTCATTAAATGGTGAAACACTGCTGCCCTCTAGTGGTTAAATTATGTCATGTCCATGATTCATTAAATGGTGTAACACTGCTGCCCTCTCGTGGTTAAATCGTGTAATGTTCATGATTCATTAAATGGTGTAACACTGCTGCCCTCTAGTGGTTAAATCGTGTAATGTTTATGATTCATTAAATGGTGTAACACTGCTGCCCTCTAGTGGTTAAATTGTGTAATGTTCATGATTCATTAAATGGTGTAACACTGCTGCACTCTAATGGTTAAATCGTGTGATGTTCATGATTCATTAAATGGTGTAACACTGCTGTCCTCTAGTGGTTAAATCATGTAATGTTCATGATTCATTAAATGGTGTAACACTGCTGCCCTCCAGTGGTTAAATCATGTAATCTTTCATGATTCATTAAATGGTGAAACACTGCTGCCCTCTAGTGGTTAAATTATGTCATGTCCATGATTCATTAAATGGTGTAACACTGCTGCCCTCTAGTGGTTAAATCGTGTAATGTTTATGATTCATTAAATGGTGTAACACTGCTGCCCTCTAGTGGTTAAATCATGTAATGCTCATGATTCATTAAATGGTGTAACACTGTTGCCCTCTAGTGGTTAGATCATGTAATGTGCATGAATCATTAAATGGTGTAACACTGATGCCCTCTAGTGGTTAAATCATGTGATGTTCATGATTCATTAAATGGTGTAACACTGCTGCCCTCTAGTGGTTAAATAGTGTAATGTTTATGATTCATTAAATGGTGTAACACTGTTGCCCTCTAGTGGTTAAATCATGACATTTTTCATGATTCATTAAATGGTGTAACACTGCTGCCCTCTAGTGGTTAAATCATGTAATGTTCATGATTCATTAAATGGTGTAACACTGCTGCGCTCTAGTGGTTAAATCATGTAATGATCATGAATCATTAAATGGTGTAACACTGCTGCCCTCTAGTGGTTAAATCGTGTAATGTTCATGATTCATTAAATGGTGTAACACTGCTGCCCTCTAGTGGTTAAATCATGTAATGTTTATGATTCATTAAATGGTGTAACACTGCTGCCCTCTAGTGGTTAAATCGTGTAATGTTCATGATTCATTAAATGGTGTAACACTGCTGCCCTCTAGTAGTTAAATCGTGTAATGTTTATGATTCATTAAATGGTGTAACACTGCTGCCCTCTAGTGGTTAAATCGTGTAATGTTTATGATTCATTAAATGGTGTAACACTGCTGCCCTCCAGTGGTTAAATCATGTAATATTTCATGATTCATTAAATGGTGTAACACTGCTGCCCTCTAGTGGTTAAATCATGTAATATCCATGATTCATTAAATGGTATAACACTGCTGTCCTCTAGTGGTTAAATCATGTAATGTTTATGATTCATTAAATGGTGTAACACTGCTGCCCTCTAGTGGTTAAATCATGTAATTTTTCATGATTCATTAAATGGTGAAACACTGCTGCCCTCTAGTGGTTAAATTATGTCATGTCCATGATTCATTAAATGGCGTAACACTGCTGCCCTCTCGTGGTTAAATCGTGTAATGTTCATGATTCATTAAATGGTGTAACACTGCTGCCCTCTAGTGGTTAAATCGTGTAATGTTTATGATTCATTAAATGGTGTAACACTGCTGCCCTCTAGTGGTTAAATTGTGTAATGTTCATGATTCATTAAATGGTGTAACACTGCTGCACTCTAATGGTTAAATCGTGTGATGTTCATGATTCATTAAATGGTGTAACACTGCTGTCCTCTAGTGGTTAAATCATGTAATGTTCATGATTCATTAAATGGTGTAACACTGCTGCCCTCCAGTGGTTAAATCATGTAATCTTTCATGATTCATTAAATGGTGAAAC
Organism: Melanostigma gelatinosum; assembly: GCF_949748355.1. Classification (NCBI taxonomy): domain Eukaryota; kingdom Metazoa; phylum Chordata; class Actinopteri; order Perciformes; family Zoarcidae; genus Melanostigma; species Melanostigma gelatinosum. The sequence goes on along the minus strand of NW_027635245.1, from coordinate 19,652 downwards.
ACTGCTGCCCTCTAGTGGTTAAATTATGTCATGTCCATGATTCATTAAATGGTGTAACACTGCTGCCCTCTAGTGGTTAAATCGTGTAATGTTTATGATTCATTAAATGGTGTAACACTGCTGCCCTCTAGTGGTTAAATCATGTAATGCTCATGATTCATTAAATGGTGTAACACTGTTGCCCTCTAGTGGTTAGATCATGTAATGTGCATGAATCATTAAATGGTGTAACACTGATGCCCTCTAGTGGTTAAATCATGTAATGTTCATGATTCATTAAATGGTGTAACACTGCTGCGCTCTAGTGGTTAAATCATGTAATTTTTATGATTCATTAAATGGTGTAACACTGCTGCCCTCTAGTGGTTAAATCATGTAATGTCCATGATTCATTAAATGGTGTAACACTGCTGCCCTCTAGTGGTTAAATCATGTAATGTTCATGAATCATTAAATGGTGTAACACTGCTGCACTCTTGTGGTTAAATCATGTGATGTTCATGATTCATTAAATGGTGTAACACTGCTGCCCTCTAGTGGTTAAATAGTGTAATGTTTATGATTCATTAAATGGTGTAACACTGTTGCCCTCTAGTGGTTAAATCATGACATTTTTCATGATTCATTAAATGGTGTAACACTGCTGCCCTCTAGTGGTTAAATCATGTAATGTCCATGATTCATTAAATGGTGTAACACTGCTGCCCTCTAGTGGTTAAATCATGTGATGTTCATGATTCATTAAATGGTGTAACACTGCAGCCCTCTAGTGGTTAAATAGTGTAATGTTTATGATTCATTAAATGGTGTAACACTGCTGCCCTCTAGTGGTTAAATCGTGTAATGTTCATGATTCATTAAATGGTGTAACACTGCTGCCCTCTAGTGGTTAAATCGTGCAATGTTCATGATTCATTAAATGGTGTAACACTGCTGCCCTCAAGTGGTTAAATCATGTAATGTTTATGATTCATTAAATGGTGTAACACTGTTGCCCTCTAGTGGTTAAATCATGACATTTTTCATGATTCATTAAATGGTGTAACACTGCTGCCCTCTAGTGGTTAAATCATGTAATGTCCATGATTCATTAAATGGTGTAACACTGCTGCCCTCTAGTGGTTAAATCATGTAATGATCATGAATCATTAAATGGTGTAACACTGCTGCCCTCTAGTGGTTAAATCGTGTAATGTTCATGATTCATTAAATGGTGTAACACTGCTGCGCTCTAGTGGTTAAATCATGTAATGTTTATGATTCATTAAATGGTGAAACACTGCTGCCCTCTAGTGGTTAAATTATGTCATGTCCATGATTCATTAAATGGTGTAACACTGCTGCCCTCTAGTGGTTAAATCATGTAATGTTCATGATTCATTAAATGGTGTAACACTGCTGCCCTCCAGTGGTTAAATCATGTAATCTTTCATGATTCATTAAATGGTGAAACACTGCTGCCCTCTAGTGGTTAAATTATGTCATGTCCATGATTCATTAAATGGTGTAACACTGCTGCCCTCTAGTGGTTAAATCGTGTAATGTTTATGATTCATTAAATGGTGTAACACTGCTGCCCTCTAGTGGTTAAATCATGTAATGCTCATGATTCATTAAATGGTGTAACACTGTTGCCCTCTAGTGGTTAGATCATGTAATGTTCATGAATCATTAAATGGTGTAACACTGATGCCCTCTAGTGGTTAAATCATGTAATGTTCATGATTCATTAAATGGTGTAACACTGCTGCGCTCTAGTGGTTAAATCATGTAATGTTTATGATTCATTAAATGGTGTAACACTGCTGCCCTCTAGTGGTTAAATCATGTAATGTTCATGATTCATTAAATGGTGTAACACTGCTGCCCTCTAGTGGTTAAATCATGTAATGTTTATGATTCATTAAATGGTGTAACACTGCTGCCCTCCAGTGGTTAAATTGTGTAATCTTTCATGATTCATTAAATGGTGTAACACTGCTGCCCTCTAGTGGTTAAATCGTGTAATGTTCATGATTCATTAAATGGTGTAACACTGCTGCCCTCTAGTGGTTAAATCGTGTAATGTTCATGAATCATTAAATGGTGTAACACTGCTGCCCTCTAGTGGTTAAATCGTGTAATGTTCATGATTCATTAAATGGTGTAACACTGCTGCCCTCTAGTGGTTAAATCATGTAATGTTGATGATTCATTAAATGGTGTAACACTGCTGCCCTCCAGTGGTTAAATCATGTAATGTCCATGTTTCATTAAATGGTGTAACACTGCTGCCCTCCAGTGGTTAAATCATGTAATCTTTCATGATTCATTAAATGGTGTAACACTGCTGCCCTCTAGTGGTTAAATCATGTAATGTTCATGAATCATTAAATGGTGTAACACTGCTGCACTCTTGTGGTTAAATCATGTGATGTTCATGATTCATTAAATGGTGTAACACTGCTGCCCTCTAGTGGTTAAATAGTGTAATGTTTATGATTCATTAAATGGTGTAACACTGTTGCCCTCTAGTGGTTAAATCATGACATTTTTCATGATTCATTAAATGGTGTAACACTGCTGCCATCTAGTGGTTAAATCATGACATTTTTCATGATTCATTAAATGGTGTAACACTGCTGCCCTCTAGTGGTTAAATCATGTAATGTCCATGATTCATTAAATGGTGTAACACTGCTGCCCTCCAGTGGTTAAATCATGTAATCTTTCATGATTCATTAAATGGTGTAACACTGCTGCCCTCTAGTGGTTAAATCATGTAATGCCCATGATTCATTAAATGGTGTAACACTGCTGCCCTCTAGTGGTTAAATCATGTAATGTTCATGAATCATTAAATGGTGTAACACTGCTGCACTCTTGTGGTTAAATCATGTGATGTTCATGATTCATTAAATGGTGTAACACTGCTGCCCTCTAGTGGTTAAATAGTGTAATGTTTATGATTCATTAAATGGTGTAACACTGTTGCCCTCTAGTGGTTAAATAATGACATTTTTCATGATTCATTAAATGGTGTAACACTGCTGCCATCTAGTGGTTAAATCATGTAATGTCCATGATTCATTAAATGGTGTAACACTGCTGCCCTCTAGTGGTTAAATCATGTGATGTTCATGATTCATTAAATGGTGTAACACTGCTGCCCTCTAGTGGTTAAATAGTGTAATGTTTATGATTCATTAAATGGTGTAACACTGCTGCCCTCTAGTGGTTAAATCGTGTAATGTTCATGAATCATTAAATGGTGTAACACTGCTGCCCTCTAGTGGTTAAATCGTGTAATGTTCATGATTCATTAAATGGTGTAACACTGCTGCCCTCTAGTGGTTAAATCGTGTAATGTTCATGATTCATTAAATGGTGTAACACTGCTGCCCTCTAGTGGTTAAATCGTGTAATGTTCATGATTCATTAAATGGTGTAACACTGCTGCCCTCTAGTGGTTAAATCATGTAATTTTTCATGATTCATTAAATGGTGTAACACTGCTGCCCTCTAGTGGTTAAATCGTGTAATGTTCATGATTCATTAAATGGTGTAACACTGCTGCCCTCTAGTGGTTAAATCATGTAATGCTCATGATTTATTAAATGGTGTAACACTGTTGCCCTCTAGTGGTTAAATCATGTAATGTTCATGAATCATTAAATGGTGTAACACTGCTGCACTCTTGTGGTTAAATCATGTGATGTTCATGATTCATTAAATGGTGTAACACTGCTGCCCTCTAGTGGTTAAATAGTGTAATGTTTATGATTCATTACATGGTGTAACACTGTTGCCCTCTAGTGGTTAAATCATGACATTTTTCATGATTCATTAAATGGTGTAACACTGCTGCCCTCTAGTGGTTAAATCATGTAATGTCCATGATTCATTAAATGGTGTAACACTGCTGCCCTCTAGTGGTTAAATCATGTGATGTTCATGATTCATTAAATGGTGTAACACTGCTGCCCTCTAGTGGTTAAATAGTGTAATGTTTATGATTCATTAAATGGTGTAACACTGCTGCCCTCTAGTGGTTAAATCGTGTAATGTTCATGATTCATTAAATGGTGTAACACTGCTGCCCTCTAGTGGTTAAATCGTGTAATGTTCATGATTCATTAAATGGTGTAACACTGCTGCCCTCAAGTGGTTAAATCATGTAATGTTTATGATTCATTAAATGGTGTAACACTGTTGCCCTCTAGTGGTTAAATCATGACATTTTTCATGATTAATTAAATGGTGTAACACTGCTGCCCTCTAGTGGTTAAATCATGTAATGTCCATGATTCATTAAATAGTGTAACACTGCTGCCCTCTAGTGGTTAAATCGTGTAATGTTCATGATTCATTAAATGGTGTAACACTGCTGCCCTCTAGTGGTTAAATCATGTAATTTTTCATGATTCATTAAATGGTGTAACACTGCTGCCCTCTAGTGGTTAAATCATGTAATGATCATGAATCATTAAATGGTGTAACACTGCTGCCCTCTAGTGGTTAAATCGTGTAATGTTCATGATTCATTAAATGGTGTAACACTGCTGCGCTCTAGTGGTTAAATCGTGTAATGTTTATGATTCATTAAATGGTGTAACACTGCTGCCCTCTAGTGGTTAAATCATGTAATGTTCATGATTCATTAAATGGTGTAACACTGCTGCCCTCTAGTAGTTAAATCGTGTAATGTTTATGATTCATTAAATGGTGTAACACTGCTGCCCTCTAGTGGTTAAATCGTGTAATGTTTATGATTCATTAAATGGTGTAACACTGCTGCCCTCTAGTGGTTAAATAGTGTAATGTTTATGATTCATTAAATGGTGTAACACTGCTGCCCTCTAGTGGTTAAATCATGTAATGTTTATGATTCATTAAATGGTGTAACACTGTTGCCCTCTAGTGGTTAAATCATGACATTTTTCATGATTAATTAAATGGTGTAACACTGCTGCCCTCTAGTGGTTAAATCATGTAATGTCCATGATTCATTAAATAGTGTAACACTGCTGCCCTCTAGTGGTTAAATCATGACATTTTTCATGATTAATTAAATGGTGTAACACTGCTGCCCTCTAGTGGTTAAATCATGTAATGTCCATGATTCATTAAATAGTGTAACACTGCTGCCCTCTAGTGGTTAAATCGTGTAATGTTCATGATTCATTAAATGGTGTAACACTGCTGCCCTCTAGTGGTTAAATCATGTAATTTTTCATGATTCATTAAATGGTGTAACACTGCTGCCCTCTAGTGGTTAAATCATGTAATGATCATGAATCATTAAATGGTGTAACACTGCTGCCCTCTAGTGGTTAAATCGTGTAATGTTCATGATTCATTAAATGGTGTAACACTGCTGCGCTCTAGTGGTTAAATCGTGTAATGTTTATGATTCATTAAATGGTGTAACACTGCTGCCCTCTAGTGGTTAAATCATGTAATGTTCATGATTCATTAAATGGTGTAACACTGCTGCCCTCTAGTAGTTAAATCGTGTAATGTTTATGATTCATTAAATGGTGTAACACTGCTGCCCTCTAGTGGTTAAATCGTGTAATGTTTATGATTCATTAAATGGTGTAACACTGCTGCCCTCTAGTGGTTAAATCGTGTAATGTTTATGATTCATTAAATGGTGTAACACTGCTGCCCTCTAGTGGTTAAATCATGTAATGTCCATGATTCATTAAATGGTGTAACACTGCTGCCCTCTAGTGGTTAAATCATGTAATGTTCATGAATCATTAAATGGTGTAACACTGCTGCACTCTTGTGGTTAAATCATGTGATGTTCATGATTCATTAAATGGTGTAACACTGCTGCCCTCTAGTGGTTAAATAGTGTAATGTTTATGATTCATTAAATGGTGTAACACTGTTGCCCTCTAGTGGTTAAATCATGACATTTTTCATGATTCATTAAATGGTGTAACACTGCTGCCCTCTAGTGGTTAAATCATGTAATGTCCATGATTGATTAAATGGTGTAACACTGCTGCCCTCTAGTGGTTAAATCATGTGATGTTCATGATTCATTAAATGGTGTAACACTGCAGCCCTCTAGTGGTTAAATAGTGTAATGTTTATGATTCATTAAATGGTGTAACACTGCTGCCCTCTAGTGGTTAAATCGTGTAATGTTCATGATTCATTAAATGGTGTAACACTGCTGCCCTCTAGTGGTTAAATCGTGCAATGTTCATGATTCATTAAATGGTGTAACACTGCTGCCCTCAAGTGGTTAAATCATGTAATGTTTATGATTCATTAAATGGTGTAACACTGCTGCCCTCTAGTGGTTAAATCATGTAATGTTTATGATTCATTAAATGGTGTAACACTGTTGCCCTCTAGTGGTTAAATCATGACATTTTTCATGATTAATTAAATGGTGTAACACTGCTGCCCTCTAGTGGTTAAATCATGTAATGTCCATGATTCATTAAATAGTGTAACACTGCTGCCCTCTAGTGGTTAAATCATGACATTTTTCATGATTAATTAAATGGTGTAACACTGCTGCCCTCTAGTGGTTAAATCATGTAATGTCCATGATTCATTAAATAGTGTAACACTGCTGCCCTCTAGTGGTTAAATCGTGTAATGTTCATGATTCATTAAATGGTGTAACACTGCTGCCCTCTAGTGGTTAAATCATGTAATTTTTCATGATTCATTAAATGGTGTAACACTGCTGCCCTCTAGTGGTTAAATCATGTAATGATCATGAATCATTAAATGGTGTAACACTGCTGCCCTCTAGTGGTTAAATCGTGTAATGTTCATGATTCATTAAATGGTGTAACACTGCTGCGCTCTAGTGGTTAAATCGTGTAATGTTTATGATTCATTAAATGGTGTAACACTGCTGCCCTCTAGTGGTTAAATCATGTAATGTTCATGATTCATTAAATGGTGTAACACTGCTGCCCTCTAGTAGTTAAATCGTGTAATGTTTATGATTCATTAAATGGTGTAACACTGCTGCCCTCTAGTGGTTAAATCGTGTAATGTTTATGATTCATTAAATGGTGTAACACTGCTGCCCTCTAGTGGTTAAATCGTGTAATGTTTATGATTCATTAAATGGTGTAACACTGCTGCCCTCTAGTGGTTAAATCATGTAATGTCCATGATTCATTAAATGGTGTAACACTGCTGCCCTCTAGTGGTTAAATCATGTAATGTTCATGAATCATTAAATGGTGTAACACTGCTGCACTCTTGTGGTTAAATCATGTGATGTTCATGATTCATTAAATGGTGTAACACTGCTGCCCTCTAGTGGTTAAATAGTGTAATGTTTATGATTCATTAAATGGTGTAACACTGTTGCCCTCTAGTGGTTAAATCATGACATTTTTCATGATTCATTAAATGGTGTAACACTGCTGCCCTCTAGTGGTTAAATCATGTAATGTCCATGATTGATTAAATGGTGTAACACTGCTGCCCTCTAGTGGTTAAATCATATGATGTTCATGATTCATTAAATGGTGTAACACTGCAGCCCTCTAGTGGTTAAATAGTGTAATGTTTATGATTCATTAAATGGTGTAACACTGCTGCCCTCTAGTGGTTAAATCGTGTAATGTTCATGATTCATTAAATGGTGTAACACTGCTGCCCTCTAGTGGTTAAATCGTGCAATGTTCATGATTCATTAAATGGTGTAACACTGCTGCCGTCAAGTGGTTAAATCATGTAATGTTTATGATTCATTAAATGGTGTAACACTGTTGCCCTCTAGTGGTTAAATCATGACATTTTTCATGATTCATTAAATGGTGTAACACTGCTGCCCTCTAGTGGTTAAATCATGTAATGTCCATGATTCATTAAATGGTGTAACACTGCTGCCCTCTAGTGGTTAAATCATGTAATGATCATGAATCATTAAATGGTGTAACACTGCTGCCCTCTAGTGGTTAAATCGTGTAATGTTCATGATTCATTAAATGGTGTAACACTGCTGCGCTCTAGTGGTTAAATCATGTAATGTTTATGATTCATTAAATGGTGAAACACTGCTGCCCTCTAGTGGTTAAATTATGTCATGTCCATGATTCATTAAATGGTGTAACACTGCTGCGCTCTAGTGGTTAAATCATGTAATGTTCATGATTCATTAAATGGTGTAACACTGCTGCCCTCCAGTGGTTAAATCATGTAATCTTTCATGATTCATTAAATGGTGAAACACTGCTGCCCTCTAGTGGTTAAATTATGTCATGTCCATGATTCATTAAATGGTGTAACACTGCTGCCCTCTAGTGGTTAAATCGTGTAATGTGTATGATTCATTAAATGGTGTAACACTGCTGCCCTCTAGTGGTTAAATCATGTAATGCTCATGATTCATTAAATGGTGTAACACTGTTGCCCTCTAGTGGTTAGATCATGTAATGTTCATGAATCATTAAATGGTGTAACACTGATGCCCTCTAGTGGTTAAATCATGTAATGTTCATGATTCATTAAATGGTGTAACACTGCTGCCCTCTAGTGGTTAAATCATGTAATGTTCATGATTCATTAAATGGTGTAACACTGCTGCCCTCTAGTGGTTAAATCATGTAATGTTCATGATTCATTAAATGGTGTAACACTGCTGCCCTCTAGTGGTTAAATCATGTAATGTTCATGATTCATTAAATGGTGTAACACTGCTGCCCTCTAGTGGTTAAATCATGTAATGTTTATGATTCATTAAATGGTGTAACACTGCTGCCCTCCAGTGGTTAAATTGTGTAATCTTTCATGATTCATTAAATGGTGTAACACTGCTGCCCTCTAGTGGTTAAATCGTGTAATGTTCATGATTCATTAAATGGTGTAACACTGCTGCCCTCTAGTGGTTAAATCGTGTAATGTTCATGAATCATTAAATGGTGTAACACTGCTGCCCTCTAGTCGTTAAATCGTGTAATGTTCATGATTCATTAAATGGTGTAACACTGCTGCCCTCTAGTGGTTAAATCATGTAATGTTGATGATTCATTAAATGGTGTAACACTGCTGCCCTCCAGTGGTTAAATCATGTAATGTCCATGATTCATTAAATGGTGTAACACTGCTGCCCTCCAGTGGTTAAATCATGTAATCTTTCATGATTCATTAAATGGTGTAACACTGCTGCCCTCTAGTGGTTAAATCATGTAATGTTCATGAATCATTAAATGGTGTAACACTGCTGCACTCTTGTGGTTAAATCATGTGATGTTCATGATTCATTAAATGGTGTAACACTGCTGCCCTCTAGTGGTTAAATAGTGTAATGTTTATGATTCATTAAATGGTGTAACACTGTTGCCCTCTAGTGGTTAAATCATGACATTTTTCATGATTCATTAAATGGTGTAACACTGCTGCCATCTAGTGGTTAAATCATGACATTTTTCATGATTCATTAAATGGTGTAACACTGCTGCCCTCTAGTGGTTAAATCATGTAATGTCCATGATTCATTAAATGGTGTAACACTGCTGCCCTCTAGTGGTTAAATCATGTAATGCCCATGATTCATTAAATGGTGTAACACTGCTGCCCTCTAGTGGTTAAATCATGTAATGTTCATGAATCATTAAATGGTGTAACACTGCTGCACTCTTGTGGTTAAATCATGTGATGTTCATGATTCATTAAATGGTGTAACACTGCTGCCCTCTAGTGGTTAAATAGTGTAATGTTTATGATTCATTAAATGGTGTAACACTGTTGCCCTCTAGTGGTTAAATCATGACATTTTTCATGATTCATTAAATGGTGTAACACTGCTGCCATCTAGTGGTTAAATCATGTAATGTCCATGATTCATTAAATGGTGTAACACTGCTGCCCTCTAGTGGTTAAATCATGTGATGTTCATGATTCATTAAATGGTGTAACACTGCTGCCCTCTAGTGGTTAAATCATGACATTTTTCATGATTCATTAAATGGTGTAACACTGCTGCCCTCTAGTGGTTAAATCATGTAATGTCCATGATTCATTAAATGGTGTAACACTGCTGCCCTCTAGTGGTTAAATCATGTAATGCCCATGATTCATTAAATGGTGTAACACTGCTGCCCTCTAGTGGTTAAATCATGTAATGTTCATGAATCATTAAATGGTGTAACACTGCTGCACTCTTGTGGTTAAATCATGTGATGTTCATGATTCATTAAATGGTGTAACACTGCTGCCCTCTAGTGGTTAAATAGTGTAATGTTTATGATTCATTAAATGGTGTAACACTGTTGCCCTCTAGTGGTTAAATCATGACATTTTTCATGATTCATTAAATGGTGTAACACTGCTGCCATCTAGTGGTTAAATCATGTAATGTCCATGATTCATTAAATGGTGTAACACTGCTGCCCTCTAGTGGTTAAATCATGTGATGTTCATGATTCATTAAATGGTGTAACACTGCTGCCCTCTAGTGGTTAAATAGTGTAATGTTTATGATTCATTAAATGGTGTAACACTGCTGCCCTCTAGTGGTTAAATCGTGTAATGTTCATGAATCATTAAATGGTGTAACACTGCTGCCCTCTAGTGGTTAAATCGTGTAATGTTCATGATTCATTAAATGGTGTAACACTGCTGCCCTCTAGTGGTTAAATCGTGTAATGTTCATGATTCATTAAATGGTGTAACACTGCTGCCCTCTAGTGGTTAAATCGTGTAATGTTCATGATTCATTAAATGGTGTAACACTGCTGCCCTCTAGTGGTTAAATCATGTAATTTTTCATGATTCATTAAATGGTGTAACACTGCTGCCCTCTAGTGGTTAAATCGTGTAATGTTCATGATTCATTAAATGGTGTAACACTGCTGCCCTCTAGTGGTTAAATCATGTAATGCTCATGATTCATTAAATGGTGTAACACTGTTGCCCTCTAGTGGTTAAATCATGTAATGTTCATGAATCATTAAATGGTGTAACACTGCTGCACTCTTGTGGTTAAATCATGTGATGTTCATGATTCATTAAATGGTGTAACACTGCTGCCCTCTAGTGGTTAAATAGTGTAATGTTTATGATTCATTAAATGGTGTAACACTGTTGCCCTCTAGTGGTTAAATCATGACATTTTTCATGATTCATTAAATGGTGTAACACTGCTGCCCTCTAGTGGTTAAATCATGTAATGTCCATGATTCATTAAATGGTGTAACACTGCTGCCCTCTAGTGGTTAAATCATGTGATGTTCATGATTCATTAAATGGTGTAACACTGCTGCCCTCTAGTGGTTAAATAGTGTAATGTTTATGATTCATTAAATGGTGTAACACTGCTGCCCTCTAGTGGTTAAATCGTGTAATGTTCATGATTCATTAAATGGTGTAACACTGCTGCCCTCTAGTGGTTAAATCGTGTAATGTTCATGATTCATTAAATGGTGTAACACTGCTGCCCTCAAGTGGTTAAATCATGTAATGTTTATGATTCATTAAATGGTGTAACACTGTTGCCCTCTAGTGGTTAAATCATGACATTTTTCATGATTAATTAAATGGTGTAACACTGCTGCCCTCTAGTGGTTAAATCATGTAATGTCCATGATTCATTAAATAGTGTAACACTGCTGCCCTCTAGTGGTTAAATCGTGTAATGTTCATGATTCATTAAATGGTGTAACACTGCTGCCCTCTAGTGGTTAAATCATGTAATTTTTCATGATTCATTAAATGGTGTAACACTGCTGCCATCTAGTGGTTAAATCATGACATTTTTCATGATTCATTAAATGGTGTAACACTGCTGCCCTCTAGTGGTTAAATCATGTAATGTCCATGATTCATTAAATGGTGTAACACTGCTGCCCTCTAGTGGTTAAATCATGTAATGCCCATGATTCATTAAATGGTGTAACACTGCTGCCCTCTAGTGGTTAAATCATGTAATGTTCATGAATCATTAAATGGTGTAACACTGCTGCACTCTTGTGGTTAAATCATGTGATGTTCATGATTCATTAAATGGTGTAACACTGCTGCCCTCTAGTGGTTAAATAGTGTAATGTTTATGATTCATTAAATGGTGTAACACTGTTGCCCTCTAGTGGTTAAATCATGACATTTTTCATGATTCATTAAATGGTGTAACACTGCTGCCATCTAGTGGTTAAATCATGTAATGTCCATGATTCATTAAATGGTGTAACACTGCTGCCCTCTAGTGGTTAAATCATGTGATGTTCATGATTCATTAAATGGTGTAACACTGCTGCCCTCTAGTGGTTAAATCATGACATTTTTCATGATTCATTAAATGGTGTAACACTGCTGCCCTCTAGTGGTTAAATCATGTAATGTCCATGATTCATTAAATGGTGTAACACTGCTGCCCTCTAGTGGTTAAATCATGTAATGCCCATGATTCATTAAATGGTGTAACACTGCTGCCCTCTAGTGGTTAAATCATGTAATGTTCATGAATCATTAAATGGTGTAACACTGCTGCACTCTTGTGGTTAAATCATGTGATGTTCATGATTCATTAAATGGTGTAACACTGCTGCCCTCTAGTGGTTAAATAGTGTAATGTTTATGATTCATTAAATGGTGTAACACTGTTGCCCTCTAGTGGTTAAATCATGACATTTTTCATGATTCATTAAATGGTGTAACACTGCTGCCATCTAGTGGTTAAATCATGTAATGTCCATGATTCATTAAATGGTGTAACACTGCTGCCCTCTAGTGGTTAAATCATGTGATGTTCATGATTCATTAAATGGTGTAACACTGCTGCCCTCTAGTGGTTAAATAGTGTAATGTTTATGATTCATTAAATGGTGTAACACTGCTGCCCTCTAGTGGTTAAATCGTGTAATGTTCATGAATCATTAAATGGTGTAACACTGCTGCCCTCTAGTGGTTAAATCGTGTAATGTTCATGATTCATTAAATGGTGTAACACTGCTGCCCTCTAGTGGTTAAATCGTGTAATGTTCATGATTCATTAAATGGTGTAACACTGCTGCCCTCTAGTGGTTAAATCGTGTAATGTTCATGATTCATTAAATGGTGTAACACTGCTGCCCTCTAGTGGTTAAATCATGTAATTTTTCATGATTCATTAAATGGTGTAACACTGCTGCCCTCTAGTGGTTAAATCGTGTAATGTTCATGATTCATTAAATGGTGTAACACTGCTGCCCTCTAGTGGTTAAATCATGTAATGCTCATGATTCATTAAATGGTGTAACACTGTTGCCCTCTAGTGGTTAAATCATGTAATGTTCATGAATCATTAAATGGTGTAACACTGCTGCACTCTTGTGGTTAAATCATGTGATGTTCATGATTCATTAAATGGTGTAACACTGCTGCCCTCTAGTGGTTAAATAGTGTAATGTTTATGATTCATTAAATGGTGTAACACTGTTGCCCTCTAGTGGTTAAATCATGACATTTTTCATGATTCATTAAATGGTGTAACACTGCTGCCCTCTAGTGGTTAAATCATGTAATGTCCATGATTCATTAAATGGTGTAACACTGCTGCCCTCTAGTGGTTAAATCATGTGATGTTCATGATTCATTAAATGGTGTAACACTGCTGCCCTCTAGTGGTTAAATAGTGTAATGTTTATGATTCATTAAATGGTGTAACACTGCTGCCCTCTAGTGGTTAAATCGTGTAATGTTCATGATTCATTAAATGGTGTAACACTGCTGCCCTCTAGTGGTTAAATCGTGTAATGTTCATGATTCATTAAATGGTGTAACACTGCTGCCCTCAAGTGGTTAAATCATGTAATGTTTATGATTCATTAAATGGTGTAACACTGTTGCCCTCTAGTGGTTAAATCATGACATTTTTCATGATTAATTAAATGGTGTAACACTGCTGCCCTCTAGTGGTTAAATCATGTAATGTCCATGATTCATTAAATAGTGTAACACTGCTGCCCTCTAGTGGTTAAATCGTGTAATGTTCATGATTCATTAAATGGTGTAACACTGCTGCCCTCTAGTGGTTAAATCATGTAATTTTTCATGATTCATTAAATGGTGTAACACTGCTGCCCTCTAGTGGTTAAATCATGTAATGATCATGAATCATTAAATGGTGTAACACTGCTGCCCTCTAGTGGTTAAATCGTGTAATGTTCATGATTCATTAAATGGTGTAACACTGCTGCGCTCTAGTGGTTAAATCGTGTAATGTTTATGATTCATTAAATGGTGTAACACTGCTGCCCTCTAGTGGTTAAATCATGTAATGTTCATGATTCATTAAATGGTGTAACACTGCTGCCCTCTAGTAGTTAAATCGTGTAATGTTTATGATTCATTAAATGGTGTAACACTGCTGCCCTCTAGTGGTTAAATCGTGTAATGTTTATGATTCATTAAATGGTGTAACACTGCTGCCCTCTAGTGGTTAAATCGTGTAATGTTTATGATTCATTAAATGGTGTAACACTGCTGCCCTCTAGTGGTTAAATCGTGTAATGTTCATGATTCATTAAATGGTGTAACACTGCTGCCCTCTCGTGGTTAAATCGTGTAATGTTCATGATTCATTAAATGGTGTAACACTGCTGCCCTCTAGTGGTTAAATCGTGTAATGTTTATGATTCATTAAATGGTGTAACACTGCTGCCCTCTAGTGGTTAAATCGTGTAATGTTCATGATTCATTAAATGGTGTAACACTGCTGCCCTCTAGTGGTTAAATCGTGTAATGTTCATGATTCATTAAATGGTGTAACACTGCTGCCCTCAAGTGGTTAAATCATGTAATGTTTATGATTCATTAAATGGTGTAACACTGTTGCCCTCTAGTGGTTAAATCATGTAATGTTCATGAATCATTAAATGGTGTAACACTGCTGCACTCTTGTGGTTAAATCATGTGATGTTCATGATTCATTAAATGGTGTAACACTGCTGCCCTCTAGTGGTTAAATAGTGTAATGTTTATGATTCATTAAATGGTGTAACACTGTTGCCCTCTAGTGGTTAAATCATGACATTTTTCATGATTCATTAAATGGTGTAACACTGCTGCCATCTAGTGGTTAAATCATGTAATGTCCATGATTCATTAAATGGTGTAACACTGCTGCCCTCTAGTGGTTAAATAGTGTAATGTTTATGATTCATTAAATGGTGTAACACTGCTGCCCTCTAGTGGTTAAATCGTGTAATGTTCATGATTCATTAAATGGTGTAACACTGCTGCCCTCTAGTGGTTAAATCGTGTAATGTTCATGATTCATTAAATGGTGTAACACTGCTGCCCTCTAGTGGTTAAATCGTGTAATGTTCATGATTCATTAAATGGTGTAACACTGCTGCCCTCTAGTGGTTAAATCATGTAATTTTTCATGATTCATTAAATGGTGTAACACTGCTGCCCTCTAGTGGTTAAATCGTGTAATGTTCATGATTCATTAAATGGTGTAACACTGCTGCCCTCTAGTGGTTAAATCATGTAATGCTCATGATTCATTAAATGGTGTAACACTGTTGCCCTCTAGTGGTTAAATCATGTAATGTTCATGAATCATTAAATGGTGTAACACTGCTGCACTCTTGTGGTTAAATCATGTGATGTTCATGATTCATTAAATGGTGTAACACTGCTGCCCTCTAGTGGTTAAATAGTGTAATGTTTATGATTCATTAAATGGTGTAACACTGTTGCCCTCTAGTGGTTAAATCATGACATTTTTCATGATTCATTAAATGGTGTAACACTGCTGCCCTCTAGTGGTTAAATCATGTAATGTCCATGATTCATTAAATGGTGTAACACTGCTGCCCTCTAGTGGTTAAATCATGTGATGTTCATGATTCATTAAATGGTGTAACACTGCTGCCCTCAAGTGGTTAAATCATGTAATGTTTATGATTCATTAAATGGTGTAACACTGTTGCCCTCTAGTGGTTAAATCATGACATTTTTCATGATTCATTAAATGGTGTAACACTGCTGCCCTCTAGTGGTTAAATCATGTAATGTCCATGATTCATTAAATGGTGTAACACTGCTGCCCTCTAGTGGTTAAATCATGTAATGATCATGAATCATTAAATGGTGTAACACTGCTGCCCTCTAGTGGTTAAATCGTGTAATGTTCATGATTCATTAAATGGTGTAACACTGCTGCGCTCTAGTGGTTAAATCATGTAATGTTTATGATTCATTAAATGGTGAAACACTGCTGCCCTCTAGTGGTTAAATTATGTCATGTCCATGATTCATTAAATGGTGTAACACTGCTGCGCTCTAGTGGTTAAATCATGTAATGTTCATGATTCATTAAATGGTGTAACACTGCTGCCCTCCAGTGGTTAAATCATGTAATCTTTCATGATTCATTAAATGGTGAAACACTGCTGCCCTCTAGTGGTTAAATTATGTCATGTCCATGATTCATTAAATGGTGTAACACTGCTGCCCTCTAGTGGTTAAATCGTGTAATGTGTATGATTCATTAAATGGTGTAACACTGCTGCCCTCTAGTGGTTAAATCATGTAATGCTCATGATTCATTAAATGGTGTAACACTGTTGCCCTCTAGTGGTTAGATCATGTAATGTTCATGAATCATTAAATGGTGTAACACTGATGCCCTCTAGTGGTTAAATCATGTAATGTTCATGATTCATTAAATGGTGTAACACTGCTGCGCTCTAGTGGTTAAATCATGTAATGTTTATGATTCATTAAATGGTGTAACACTGCTGCCCTCTAGTGGTTAAATCATGTAATGTTCATGATTCATTAAATGGTGTAACACTGCTGCCCTCTAGTGGTTAAATCATGTAATGTTCATGATTCATTAAATGGTGTAACACTGCTGCCCTCTAGTGGTTAAATCATGTAATGTTCATGATTCATTAAATGGTGTAACACTGCTGCCCTCTAGTGGTTAAATCATGTAATGTTTATGATTCATTAAATGGTGTAACACTGCTGCCCTCCAGTGGTTAAATTGTGTAATCTTTCATGATTCATTAAATGGTGTAACACTGCTGCCCTCTAGTGGTTAAATCGTGTAATGTTCATGATTCATTAAATGGTGTAACACTGCTGCCCTCTAGTGGTTAAATCGTGTAATGTTCATGAATCATTAAATGGTGTAACACTGCTGCCCTCTAGTGGTTAAATCGTGTAATGTTCATGATTCATTAAATGGTGTAACACTGCTGCCCTCTAGTGGTTAAATCATGTAATGTTGATGATTCATTAAATGGTGTAACACTGCTGCCCTCCAGTGGTTAAATCATGTAATGTCCATGATTCATTAAATGGTGTAACACTGCTGCCCTCCAGTGGTTAAATCATGTAATCTTTCATGATTCATTAAATGGTGTAACACTGCTGCCCTCTAGTGGTTAAATCATGTAATGTTCATGAATCATTAAATGGTGTAACACTGCTGCACTCTTGTGGTTAAATCATGTGATGTTCATGATTCATTAAATGGTGTAACACTGCTGCCCTCTAGTGGTTAAATAGTGTAATGTTTATGATTCATTAAATGGTGTAACACTGTTGCCCTCTAGTGGTTAAATCATGACATTTTTCATGATTCATTAAATGGTGTAACACTGCTGCCATCTAGTGGTTAAATCATGACATTTTTCATGATTCATTAAATGGTGTAACACTGCTGCCCTCTAGTGGTTAAATCATGTAATGTCCATGATTCATTAAATGGTGTAACACTGCTGCCCTCTAGTGGTTAAATCATGTAATGCCCATGATTCATTAAATGGTGTAACACTGCTGCCCTCTAGTGGTTAAATCATGTAATGTTCATGAATCATTAAATGGTGTAACACTGCTGCACTCTTGTGGTTAAATCATGTGATGTTCATGATTCATTAAATGGTGTAACACTGCTGCCCTCTAGTGGTTAAATAGTGTAATGTTTATGATTCATTAAATGGTGTAACACTGTTGCCCTCTAGTGGTTAAATCATGACATTTTTCATGATTCATTAAATGGTGTAACACTGCTGCCATCTAGTGGTTAAATCATGTAATGTCCATGATTCATTAAATGGTGTAACACTGCTGCCCTCTAGTGGTTAAATCATGTGATGTTCATGATTCATTAAATGGTGTAACACTGCTGCCCTCTAGTGGTTAAATCATGACATTTTTCATGATTCATTAAATGGTGTAACACTGCTGCCCTCTAGTGGTTAAATCATGTAATGTCCATGATTCATTAAATGGTGTAACACTGCTGCCCTCTAGTGGTTAAATCATGTAATGCCCATGATTCATTAAATGGTGTAACACTGCTGCCCTCTAGTGGTTAAATCATGTAATGTTCATGAATCATTAAATGGTGTAACACTGCTGCACTCTTGTGGTTAAATCATGTGATGTTCATGATTCATTAAATGGTGTAACACTGCTGCCCTCTAGTGGTTAAATAGTGTAATGTTTATGATTCATTAAATGGTGTAACACTGTTGCCCTCTAGTGGTTAAATCATGACATTTTTCATGATTCATTAAATGGTGTAACACTGCTGCCATCTAGTGGTTAAATCATGTAATGTCCATGATTCATTAAATGGTGTAACACTGCTGCCCTCTAGTGGTTAAATCATGTGATGTTCATGATTCATTAAATGGTGTAACACTGCTGCCCTCTAGTGGTTAAATAGTGTAATGTTTATGATTCATTAAATGGTGTAACACTGCTGCCCTCTAGTGGTTAAATCGTGTAATGTTCATGAATCATTAAATGGTGTAACACTGCTGCCCTCTAGTGGTTAAATCGTGTAATGTTCATGAATCATTAAATGGTGTAACACTGCTGCCCTCTAGTGGTTAAATCGTGTAATGTTCATGATTCATTAAATGGTGTAACACTGCTGCCCTCTAGTGGTTAAATCGTGTAATGTTCATGATTCATTAAATGGTGTAACACTGCTGCCATCTAGTGGTTAAATCATGTAATGTCCATGATTCATTAAATGGTGTAACACTGCTGCCCTCTAGTGGTTAAATCATGTGATGTTCATGATTCATTAAATGGTGTAACACTGCTGCCCTCTAGTGGTTAAATAGTGTAATGTTTATGATTCATTAAATGGTGTAACACTGCTGCCCTCTAGTGGTTAAATCGTGTAATGTTCATGAATCATTAAATGGTGTAACACTGCTGCCCTCTAGTGGTTAAATCGTGTAATGTTCATGATTCATTAAATGGTGTAACACTGCTGCCCTCTAGTGGTTAAATCGTGTAATGTTCATGATTCATTAAATGGTGTAACACTGCTGCCCTCTAGTGGTTAAATCGTGTAATGTTCATGATTCATTAAATGGTGTAACACTGCTGCCCTCTAGTGGTTAAATCATGTAATTTTTCATGATTCATTAAATGGTGTAACACTGCTGCCCTCTAGTGGTTAAATCGTGTAATGTTCATGATTCATTAAATGGTGTAACACTGCTGCCCTCTAGTGGTTAAATCATGTAATGCTCATGATTCATTAAATGGTGTAACACTGTTGCCCTCTAGTGGTTAAATCATGTAATGTTCATGAATCATTAAATGGTGTAACACTGCTGCACTCTTGTGGTTAAATCATGTGATGTTCATGATTCATTAAATGGTGTAACACTGCTGCCCTCTAGTGGTTAAATAGTGTAATGTTTATGATTCATTAAATG